>NW_010236763.1:117194-122127 GCF_000690775.1 Eurypyga helias
ATTTCCAAGTGTAAATATGCAGCCTTGGAATCACTGAAGGGATACAAATGTTGAAAAAAGAAGTTTAGAACTCGATGCTTTACGGAAGCGGGCTGGGGAAGAGTTTAGCTGTCCTTCTAGAAAACAAAAATTAATTTGCTTTGGCCAAATTAAAATTAATTAAAATTATGCAATGTTGCCCTTGTGTTAATTTTAACGGTGAGGTTGTTGTGATTTAAGGCTACAATTAGTTCTAGTGTTTGAAAGAGAAGCACTGTAATCGAGACAGGACATTTTAATAATCCTGGTTATAAACATTTAATACATCATCTTTAGGGACTCACAAACACATTGTAATTAACTTTTACAACTGAAATAAATCAGATTGCATTAGCATATTGCAAAGGAAAAAAATCATTTGCATGATTGAAAACAGCTTCGGAAAATTATGTGTAACAGGCTTCATGTAAACATCAATGCAGGCTAGTCTCAAACTTTTACCAAGAATTTTTCTCTAGGTTATTTTTAGAACAGTTAAAAAACTACTCACATTTCCTTTTCCCCTGTTAAACCTCTCCCTGCATCAGGAATGTCACTCACTCTACCTTGTACTTTTTCGTACCAGTAATAAACGTGTACATGACCAAGGTCAACGAATAGCATAAAACACAAGATTAAGGTCCTGATCCTGCAAGCACTTAAGACATGTGAGTAAGTTTGCTCATGTAAAAGCTACGTTGACTGCATCAAGCCTGCTGATATGAACAAAGTTATGCTTAATTATCTTCAGGGTTATGGTCCTAATCATTCATCTCCACTCTTCACCAAAGAAAGCACAAACAAAATATACTGGGGAAAGAAATAAAAAAAACAAACAAACAACAAAAAAACCCCCAAACAAACAACAACAAAAACCCCAGGATTAGAACTGCAAAATCACCAATAGAAAAGGAGAAAATACAAAAACAACCAAAGGCCATGTAGGAAACTGGTTTCAGTTTATTTCATTTACTGCAGATGAAAAGGAAATGACTGACCTTTTGCCCAGACATCCAGATCCACCTGCTTCCAGGGAGCTTTGATACAGATTTGGGCTGTGATCATGTGAAAATTTGTACTTGTAGTCATCATTCTAACCATGAATGTTAATCTGGACAAAACCTGTGTTCCTCTGAGCTCAGAAATTCCAATAACAACATTAGAATATTTGGGGAAGTTCTGTCTGGGGTTTCTGGACTTAAGATCTATGTTGGATAGTATAGGATCAAAGTAGCTTATTAAAAACCAAGAAAACAACAACAAAAATAGAAAATATTTTCTTACATAAGTCTATAAAATTAGACCTCCACTGGATTAATCTAAATTTTTCTTGAGAATGGTCTGGAATTTGATCTAAGCTTGTGCTGACTATTTAAGATATATGAATGATAGTTAGCTTTGAACCTGAGAAAGGGTTTAAACGTACACTTGTTTGAAAATGTAGCCAGCTGCAGGTATAATGGGATAAAAGTTGATGTTGGTCATCCTAATACTTGCTCATAAAGCAAGACTAGAGGCAGAGAAAAGAAGAAATGGGCAGTAGTCAACTTCAGTGGAAAATGAAGATGTAAGACTGGGGGGAAAAAAAGAAAAAAAAAAAAAAAACAAACATAAACCCCCCCCCAAAACTAGGCTGTAGGTGAGGGAAGTTTGAGGTGAGAGAATAAGGAGAAGCGGCACCTGTGAGACAAGTTTCTGATTAAGCCATACAAATAAGTTCTAAGGAGAGTTTAAAAAAATTGAACAAGGAAAGAAAGAGATGTCATGTCCTCAAGAACCTGAGGAGGTTTGTACTGACAGCTTCTGCAGGTTGGCCCACTGGTAATCTCCACAGCATTTGGAGCTTAGTCCTTACAGGATGAACATTTGTCTTTCATTGAAAAAGGTCTGAATCTCAATTTCATTGGCTGAAGTATCTGGTGATCTCTTAACACTGTTCACGCTCTCCATTTAATTTTTTTTTTTTCGTGGAGAACTGAGAAGCTGTGGCGTTATTTCAGGAATAAAGAAAGGAAAGGAGATGAACAAAACTTTTCCCTTTTTATTTTGCCCCAAAGACCAGGGGGAGAAAGCTTTTTCTCCTGAGGCCACAGTGTATTGATTCAAAGGAGCAGTAAGTTAATTAACACAAGCAGTGAAGCCTCCTGCATAATTAACAAGACATTTACCTAAAATCAATAATCTAATTGCCACACCTACCGTACATGGGGGACAGTGTTTATCCTATTGAGAAAGACTCATTTATATCTGCGTGTTAACATGGTGATTCGTGGTTTGTTTAAGAGCCTAACCTGATCTGTAAAGTGATAATTTATTGAACGATCAATTAAACTTTTTAACCTTGCAAATATAAACAGGTAATGAATAGCCACAAACCTATTTCCATATGAAAGTTCACACATCCTGAGGATTTCCATGCAGTTCAGATTATTTTTCATCAGTCCACTCTGGGACTTAGTGGAGAAGAATGAGAGAGGAATCATTTCTCTGTGAGAGGCATTTATCAGCCTTTCTGGATTTTGTTTCCTTAATTTCAGGCAGGTCTTGATGTACTCTGATAGCTTCCTTGTCTCTGATGGCTGAAAAGAAGGCACTGGGGAACATGGAGGGACCTTTTCTGGGGTACACAAATTGTGTCATCAAGGAAAGGTGACTTCCAAACCACCAGAAGACCTAGAGCTGGGTGAGAAGCAGCTATAAGACTGCTCTTAGTCCACTGAGAAAGGACAGCCCAGAAGACCAGCTCCACCAACGTGTTTTTTTGTCTCAGCACCCTATGATAAGGAGGAGGAAAGGAGCAAATGAGAGTAGGTGGATGGGAGGTTTACACTACAAGAGAATTGCTTTGCATTGAGGATGACAGCTGGCGGAGGTTGAGTCCACTGAAAGCTGTTAAAATCTGGAGCCTGAAATTGTTTAGACTCCTTTAAAAAGTCCTGTCTTTCATCTTGCAAGTGCAAAATTGGACTTGAAGATATCCCAAGAACTAATTTCCTTCTGAGATTTCAAGTATATGTCCCAGCTTGTGTTAAAATGGCATGGGGCCCAGCACTGAGGTGTCAGATTGTTTTAAATGGTATTTTTCATTTTGGCATGTTGATGTTTTCTAGTCTTACCCAGATTTTGATGGTGTGGAGAAGCAGAAGACAAAATAAAAAAAAAAAAAAGAACATAATGGTTTTCAAATGTTATCTCCAGAAAGCTGGGGTTCACAGCAATGCTGGTTTTCCAGAGAAGGGTTCCGAATTTTGCAAGACCCAAACCAGCTTTTTGGCTCACACTAGGCCATCACTAGGATAATTAAACACACCAGTAACATAAATGATTGAAAACCCATAGCACTTATATAATACTTGCTAAAACGTATATAGGACTATATAAATTGAACAATAAATCTATCTTTGAATTCTTGGGGCCTTTTGGTTTTTACAGGCACTGCAGTGAAAGAGGGATTTGAACCTGTCAGTCACCATGAGTTTTCCTATCCCTAACAGTATCTTAAAGCCATGGGCTGTGGCTTACAGGAGTCTTGGAGGTACCAAGTCTCAAAATCCAAGGTCAAGTGTAAAAGGAAAAAAAAGAATAAATCTAGCTAAACTAAAATGCCTTAAACTTCCCTGTCAGTAGCTAGGGCTTGGTAATGAAATTTTTTACTTCAATACATTTCAATAAAATTGGGACTAACAGAGTCAATGAAATTGTCACAGGAGTGAAAAGAGCAACTTAACTGTACGTGCAGTAGACAGGGACCACAATGTCCTGTGACTTTTCAGTCTGGCAATGCCCCACCACTGATGTCTTACCTGGACTGCAGGATCTGTGTGTTATTGAAATCATTTGGGGATTAGGTGAGGAAAAAACAATGAAGGCTGGATGATTCAGATACACATAAAAATGATTTTCAGTATTATTAGGCTTGATACCTAAACTGAGATAACAATGAAGTATGACATATTCTTAAAATTGATTTTTCAGTAAGATGGTCTCTGTCTTAAAAGCCCCACCTTTTTTGAGTAATTATTTGGTAATTTTTACATATTTAATTCCTTCTTTTGTATCTCTCCTAAATCCCTCAACTTCAATTTTATGAATTAAGGGATTTAAAAATTTATAATAGCATTTTTTCTCCCTATTGTTGCTGTTTTAACTCCCTTATTGCTATCAGGGACCTTGGGGGTTTTTGTGTGTTTTTCATGCTGTACACTAAACAGAAAGTTCCTATGCTCTGTAGCCCATCTGCTCATTCTGTTGGCTTGCAGCTGAGCGAGTGTCTTTGATAAAAAGTGACATTTTGGAATATCTACTTTGGAATATAAGTATGATACAGGTAGCAAAGATCCAGCAATAGATGAGTAATCATGGTGAGTAGCTGGAGCATAAGATCACAGTCCAAGATATTTTTCTGATAGCTCAGCCTCATGGGTTATGTGATTTCAGTCTACTTTTCAGCCAGATTTTCTGGAGTATTCAGGGATTTTTAATCCCTCAGTTTGATGGAGTCCCACAGAGGGTTATGATGGAAACATGCAAGTAAAGAAACAAAAATATGAATGCAGTAGAAAGCTTGTTATTCTTTTCCCCAATCTTGAAATACCTCAGTTTCCCCAGTTGTATGTCAGGACATAGCAGTGCTGTTCGTCTGTTATGTGTAATGAGCAGAGTTACGTATGGATCAAACTGTTCAGAAGTGCTGTGAACTTTTCCTTCACACCCCAGTCACCAGGATAAATGCATTCATTAGATCAGGCCTTTCTTCTGAGTAGCTGGAGAGCTTTTTTGGGTTTTATTATCTATGTACCATCAAGATGTTGTGGTAATTTTTAGCCTGGACTAGCATGGCTGTGATTAACCACCTTTATCCAACAGTGATTTCTGTGGATCACACTGGGGTGGGATCCACCTGCATTTTCAGCAG
>NW_010236763.1:122158-173600 GCF_000690775.1 Eurypyga helias
ATCTGAGTTTGGTGGAGTCGCATCATGAGAGATGCAGCACTGGAAAGCCTCTGAAAGGGTTTATGATGTCATGATTTCAGTGTTACTGCATGGACACTGCCAGATAAGAGTGCAAGGAACAGATTTGTATTTTCTTATCTGGGGGTCTGGGAGGGGTTCCTGCATAAGTGTCATGTAATTATATGTAATTATATCCCTCCTTCTATTATCAATGATATATTCTCTTCCTAATGATCTACATATTATCAGCATTTCCTCTTAGCCCCCTCATATGTTTACTCCATGTTTCATCTTTAACCCCTGTGGATTTCTCTCCCCCTCCTGCCTTACCATCTTTGCCCCACTGACCCCCACGACAAGAGCAGGGTTGGGTTTGTTGGACTGTGTACGTACACCAAAAAAAAAAAAAGGAAAAAATCCCAGCTAATGTTTTCAAATTAGCACAGCTCCAACTCTGGAGATTCTCATTAGTTGTTGGCTGAGATTTATCAGCTCTCATTTGCCTAATATGGAGCCTAACTTTAGGCGCCTGGCCCTTTCGGTGGGGGGTAAGAGAGAATAGGAAGGGGTCTTTTGTCATTGCCATGTGGGCTCACTAATTTGCTCTGCCTAATAAAATTACAAATGAACACAGCTTTGCTCATGTTGCCTTTATAGGTTATAATAACCTTGGTACCCCATAACCTCCCGCTAGCTGAATTAATCAGATCATATTAATATTTCTTCTTACTTTCTTTTAACTGGTTCTTCTCTTAATTAAAGGGGCCAAAGATGTAAACAGGGTAGGTGACTAGTAACATGGCGTCAGGTTATAAACAAGGCTCATTAAAAAGATGGATGTGCCAGCAGACTGGGAAAATTGCTTACTCCGCAAGTGTACATTTTGTAATTTCCTGACGACTAAAAGGACTAATACCAGATCCTGCTTTGCTTCCCTAGCCCCCACCCTTTTCTTTTTAAAGCATGTATAAAAGATGATAATTTTTGTAAGCTGGGGGAACACAGAAGAGTTCATTCATCAGCTGGGATAAAGGCCATTTGTATTATAAGCCTTTTTGCCCCTCCGAAAGATCAGGATGTGAAATGGGATGTTATTATAACAACAATAAGTGAAAGAAATCAATCCATAAAATGAAGTTTTGGCAAAGGATGGGGAACACCAGCCAGAAAACAGGTTTATTATTAACATTTAATCTGTTTTTTATTATAATTACTATGAAAACTTTATTCAGTTGTAGTGAGTTTCCAGAGCTGAAATCAAAAGTGAATATTTCTGTGCCCATCTTAGAGTTGGCAGGATCTGTGCTAATAGAGACAAGTGGTGTGTGTGCTGTGCATGCATGCTACACCCTTGCCAAGCACACGCATGCTTCTGCTGCCTTCCAGACAGAACGCTAGCTATCGTACCTGCTAGAGTTGGTAAGAGAATCCACCAACTGATATATTTAACATTATGTGTGAACTTCATATGAAAGGACTATCTAGTTATCTTACATAAATAATTTATGTTTTCACTCATTAGTAACTTCAGTCCCGTTAATATTGAAACTTGGCCTTGTAATATGTGATATTAAATTCAGCTCCAGTACAATAACCACTGAAAAAAGCAGTGCACAGTTTTCTCTCTTCCAGTGATTATTAGTAGGAAAGCCCAAACCCCTGATTTTTCTATCTCCCTTTATCCCTTCTCAAGAAGAAGGAAAGTCATTCTGACAGGATGATGCACAGCATGACCAGGAAAGACCTCTCTCCTTCATGAATAAATTAGAGATGAAAGTTTCACTGATCCCCTTGCATTTTTATGGAGGGACCTCATCCTAATTTACCTAAATGCTTTGAACAAAACGAAAGAAAAATGTAAGCGGTGAAGGTGAAAAGGTTAAAATCTGTGTTTAAATGGAAGGACATTTTAACAAGAAGACTATATGGGCTACCTGCATGTGATTGGGGTATCTTATCTTAATTTTAAGTTTAAGCACTTAAGTGGATAAATCACAACACGGGGTGATTTTTTTTTTTTTATTGCCCCAGTAATAATCAGGTTTTGCATTATAAAGCCTCTACAAGTGTGTTCATTCCACACCTATGAGTACCCAAACTGAATGTGATTGATATCAGCAAATATTTTATAGTATTAGGTAAAATATTTTTACTTTTATTAATAATAAATAATAATAGAAATCTGAAAAGTCTGTGATTCATTAACTTTATTTAAACTACAGAGCAATAGATTTCAGCCTTTAGGGTGTTTTCTCTGTCATTTAAAATTCCTCTAGATTTAGGAGGAAGGAATTGCCATTTCTATAGGTAATTTTAAACTCTGTGGAATAGTCTACATGTTTTTAATCCAAAGTGGAGAAGTCTACAAGTTACTTAAACCAGATCTTTAGGAAAGCATTCATTCCCTGAAGTTGTTCAGGTGTACTTCTAGAGACGTGCTTTAGAATCCTGTGAAAGCTAACAGTTTTATCCCTATTATATTCTCCAGCAGTTTCCATATAAGCTAATATATTTTTATGAGTATCACTTAGGAATAATTAAAATACAAAAAAAAAGACACTCTCATTTTCACATCAGTTATTATAGTCTTACTCAGAAGTTTAATGGCTTTGGAAGATGTTCTTCCAAGCCCAGGTGTACTTTTTTCAGTTTAGTGTCTTCTTTGCCAGTAGAGCTTTAAGCTGGGTCCAAATTCCACAAGGCAGAGCAAGTTGGACATTTGTCTGAGAATGACAGGTTTTGTTTGTTTTGTTGTGGTTCAAAGCCTTCTGGATGCTTATTAAAAAAGAAAATAGTCACTTGATATTTTGTAAAGGCTCCAAATTCATTTAGTGTATCCTGTGTGTGAGAAAACCACCTGCATGCAGATTCAGGGCATAAGTGAAGAATGTATTCTGCAAAATACTCCAGGATTTAAGAGGCAGGACCAATATTGGACCACTTTTTGAGGACATAAAATCTGTTGATTTAAATGGATCTATTTCTGTGTTACTTTTGATTTATCTCTTTAAGAACAAAAAAATCCAGTCTCAGCTAAGGTTTCTAATCAGTGCAGGCAAAATGCAATTTTTCAGCTCCTGGCGTGGTGGGGGAGGGTCATTGTCACACCCGGGCTGATGTGGGAACTTAGGAGGTGCCTGTGATCATTGTTGTCCAGTTGTCCTGCTTGTCCCAAACTAAATGCCTAACATTTAGACAGCTACATCTAGGCTATAGGAGTTCTGGTCTACAAGCCAGATGCTGTAATTTATCCTGCCACTAAACCCAGCCCTCAATAAAGGCTAATGTTTTCAAGGTTCATCATATCTTTAAAAATTCCCAAACCACCATAATTTGTAGAGCAGTTTCAGCTACAGATTTCTAAGCCACCTTGTGTTCTTAGAAAAGGAAGTCTGCATTTCATATAACCTAAAAAGCCAGTTTGGATCCCTCAAAATCTGTGGAAGGTTTATGCCTAAACTAAACTTCACAGTTTGAACCAAAATGATGGATATTATACTAAAGAGAAAAATAAATTGTGGCATATGTTCAAGTATTTTGGAAAGGAAAGGTGTGGTTTGATTCAGAGTCATGGTTACATCTGTAGAAGTAGCATCGCACTGTGAATTAGGATGCAAGTTCCCTCCCAATTTGAGCCACCAAATGTGTGCAAGACCTCAAAAAGCTCATTAACACTTTGTGTACCTTAGTTTCCCTACCTATGAATTCATGAAAACACTGATTATTCATCTGTGTTTTACATTTGGACAACTATTTAAAGGGGGAAAAAGAAAAAAGTCTATATATGGTGAGAGACTCTTTGCTTCCTCAGCTTTCCTTAGAGAAACGAGACTCGGTTTTGATGCTGCAAGCTTCAAAGAAAACATTGCAAAAATAATGGGAGGGGAGAGAATGCTAAAACTTGGCATTTACGTTTTTTTTAAGAATAGATTGAGCAGTTCCAAAAGCTTCAATCCTCCAAGTGTCTTTTCTACTTAGGGGTCACCATCAATACAACAAGGCAGAAAACACATCCTGGTAAATACAGGCTGCGAGTCGAGCCGTAGTAACACACCCGTACACGTACATCAATTACGTGTCCACATTTCTGCGTAAGATAAACGTCCCCCTTCCCAAGGACGCTGGCCAGGCCACGTGTGTGCGTGTGTGTGTGTTTTTTGAAGGCTGACAAGGCACCTCTGCCATTTCCTCGTTTTGAGGCCTGCCCACGGACCACCGCACCGGCCCCCCTCTCTGAAATGTTATTATTCTGTCGTGAGCCCTTCTTCGGTCAGGATGTTACTTCATTTCCACCTTTTGTCTCAGGTTGAATGTGAATGATGCTCTTTCAGCAATATACGGTCGCTTGAGCTCCCCGCTGCAGCCTTACATAAATATACAACACCCGTCTCGGCCTATAACTCACTTCAGGCCTGGAAAAATAGTGACTTCCTTTATTGGCCAGATTCTTTCGCAATTCCCAACAGCTGTATGTTTTCACCTCCGAGGATCCTTATCTTCAAGTTTCCATTTGTCTCAGCACTATTCCAGTGGATTGCCAATAAAAATGATTCCCATTTTTATAACCCCTGAGAACGCAAGGAACAGGCTTTCCAGAAAAACCTATTTTTTAGCAAAAAAAAAAAAAAGACTCCCCACAACTTACCAGAAGGCAGGATTTAGCCTTCACAGAAATATTTGAAAGTGTGAAACTTCCCGAGCAATCATCGCAACTCTGCAGAGATGGGAACGGAGACTTCCAGCAATCTCTAACGCCGTTCAATCAAGGACTCTTAATTTTCCATTTGAGCAAGAGGAACGGCTGCAAATGGAACATTTATTAACACATGCGCCTCACACGCACAAGGAGAGCTATATTTACAAAGAATTAAACTTGAGAGCATGAAATAGCCTTGTAACCATATGACAAAGATACACTTAAAGAGGTGTAAACACTAGGTGCAGGGAAATTTGCCAGGTTAGAGTCAGCTGTATCACTCTGTTTTATTACTATACAACTGTTTACTGAGAAAAGACAGATGATTGCTGATATACTCTGTGTGTTATCATAAGGGCTTGCTTGGGAGCTCTTTGTGACTGACAATTGCTACAGCCCTATGCAAAAACCTGGCCTGGGGAGTTGTTTTTCTTTTAATTCTTCTCTGTCCGTCATTCCAAAGCATTAACAATTCTTTTAGAAAAGCAAACTGGCAAAGCATCCTGAGTGTTTCGTATCGCTCCCGTGAGACAGTCACTAAAGAAGTTTAAATCATTCTTCCTTTTTCTTACAGGGTTATTGGGTTTGGTTTTTCCAAGGATGAATTTTTTAAAGCCTCACCCCTGTCTGGGCTATGTAAGTTCCAGGCTCAGGCAACCTTTTCCTGATCAAGTCTTGGAGAAAACACTGTAAAATATCTTTGTAATAGTTCTCAGCTCCAATTCTGCTGCTAACAGCTCCTAGCAGTGGCTTTTAAAGGGAGGTGGTGCTCCCCTGTCTCCCTGGAGATGTGCAAACCTGCCATCAGGTTGCCCTAAAATGGGTTTGATGGAACACGAAAGAAGAGCCAATGCAGCACGCATGCCTCTCATCTGTTTCATCTCCATGCCTAAGAAAAGGAGTTCCAGGTGTCTGAGAGAGCAGGTTTAGAGCATGTTACGCTTCCTTTCTCCTTTGTGGGGTCACAGTGCCAGGGTTGCACTGGGAGACGGCCTTCAGCAGCGCTCTTTGCTGCTTCCAGGAGCAGGTCCCTGAACCAAACTGGAAAGCGAGAGGGGTGGAAGGTGAGGAGGGAAGGGCTATGCAGGCGGGTGTAGCCATCCCCCATCTCCGCTGCTGCAGACATCTGTACAGCAGGGAATTCAAGCTCCAGTTCATCCCACTTCACTTCAGATACCTGAAGCACTTAAGTTATGAACCAAATCACTCCAGGCTTCCTCTGTAGTCAGTGGAGAGGGATGCTCAGAAGGGCTGAAGGACCTCAGGGTCCCTTCTAGTTGGTGTGACCCAGGCCTTGCTATCTGCTGTCATTGAACCAGAAACTTGCCATCACCTCTCCCTCTTTACCATCTCTATTCACTGTCTTGTGACACAAATTTTGTCCTGTTCTTAGGTTCAAGTATTTTGCCGTGTCTCGCCTGGGGAGAGGAGGGGAAGGGTTCTTTCCTTATGGGTTCCTGATCTAAATGAATTATTGTGAGGCACATTTTTTTAAAGCCTCGGAAAGGGGATTTGAAGCTATTGTATTTATCTGACCGTTATGAGCACTGTAAAACATGCTGTTTCACATTGTAACATAAGCTCTTTTTTAAAGTATGCCCAGAGTATTTGTAATTGTTATCAGGCCCAGATGTATCCGAGTGTCAGCATGAAGCACTGAGAGTTGGCTCAGATGTACAGAATGTAATTAGCTCAAAGCCCTGTGCGCTTAGTTTGTAGTGGAAGCACAGACTGATAATAAAACAAAAAAAAAATGAAAGTGGCAAAGGTTAAAATCTATTGTTCACAGTGCTAAAGCTGTTCTGGGGGAAGCCAGTGCTGGCTGCTGCAGTGCCGGAGTGCTCAGACTCCAAACGAGATGAGAAGTGAGCCAGTGACAAAGGTTAGTTCAAAATAGGTGATGATAGACTAACATTAAATTGACATTATTCTCACAATAGTGGCCCAGACATTTGGTCTATCTGGTCTGGTATTCTGCCTCTGACTTGCGCCAATCCCTCATGTGTCCGGAGGAAGAATAGCATATGATCCACACACCCACTTCCCACTGAGCTTCCAGTGACTTGTGAAATCCCAGATGTGGTGGGAGTGCAGTGATGGTACAAATGGTTCCTGAGCTGCATGGGAACCATCTATTCGCTGATGTACTCATCTCTATGGCTGCCAACTTGCTTAGCTTGGGGGTTTTTGTGTGTTGTTTTTGTCATATCCAGGAAAAATCTGGTTTTCTGATAGACACTCACTGAGAACATCTGAACATCCCTCATCTCCACCTACTGCTGCCCTCTACTGAGTGGGAGCAGAAACATGTGTCTGGGTTTCTAGAGGCCAGAGCTGCCTAAATTAAAAAGTCTCTTGCTTGAGTGACTTTGAAACAGGTGGATTTGATCTCTATCCCTACAGCCACTATGACATTTCCAAAGGCTGTTGTGTGTACTATGGTGACAAGCATGACTTTCCGAGGTGGCTACCGGCTCGTTAAAATACAGACACTTTCTGGGTTGATTGTTGTTAAGGAGACAAATCTGGGCACTTGCAAAAAACTCCGATAGTTGCAGTGCTGTGCATTGATGTAATGCACAGAGATGTGGGTGTATTTGAATTTAGATGCGTGCACTTGCATCACATTCACAAATGCAATAAACAATATCTAATAACATTAATAAGGCACAGGCACATACCAGTTCACAACAGGAAATTCAAATCCGAGGGTGACACGCTGATCTCAACCCCCTCTGTTTAGAAAAAATAAGTCAGAACAGCTTGAGTGAAGGACAGAGTGTCACAGCCTTAACTTGAACATTTCCTGGCTTTTGTTGGTTTGTTTCACAGCCTTCACATTCCTTAAACATAGGTTTGTTTGATTTTAATTTCCTTTTCTTGGTTAAAAGAATGAAGAAACATGTTTGAGGGGTGCCCTGAGCGTGATTTCTTTTCACAGCCACAGCTGAAATTTCCTATGTTTGTTTTTTCTTTTACGATGTTTAGTGTTAAAGACAACTTCTGGGAGGTGATGCAGCCAGGGATAGAGTGTGTGCTTGGAGACAAAAAGGACCGTCTCAGGGCTGTGCTGGCCATCCAGCACATGGTGGGCTTTGGTTCGAGTTTTTCTTCTGCCACTGACTGTACTGAGGGACCTTAACTAACAAGCCATTGCACATTAGACTCCACGTGGGAATTGTGGTGTTGCTGTGTTGTATTTTGTGGTATTTGTTTTGCGGGTGGTTAAAAAAACCAAACAAACAATATAAAACTCTATCTGTTTGGACCATGAGAGAAGGGTCAGCTTGACTTGGTCAGATTGAAACTAAGTCCAGTTACCTGCCTTTCTTTTACAGTTTTCACACTGAAGTGCACAAGTACCCCTGTCTTAAATCCCATTTTCTCCAGACCTTGACAACCTTAGATGTTGCTTCACAGTTTAGATGCACCATCCACAGCCCCTTTCCAGTCTTGTATCATATGATAATATCATATAAATAAAAAGTTCTGCTAAGTGGGATTTTTTTTTCACTTTCAAATTGCTATTATGGCCCCACTTTATCCCTCTTACTCTCTCCTTTTCTCTAAGAGGATTCTTAGAGAGGTATAAGAGGCTTGGCCACTGCTCTCTTCATATTTTCCCATGTACCTCTTGCAACTGTTTTTCAAGAATTCACCTTACCGCCACGGTGCTATTTTTGTTGTGACTTCCAGTCCAATTACAGAAGGATCATTCATGTACTCCCTATTTCTCTGAATTATAAAAAGAGACCCAGAGAGCTAGGAAAGGATTTCAGAGCCATCAAGAAATGGGTATGATATAAAGAAGGGAGAGAAGTGAAGGGTTGGGAAATTTCCAGTGGCATTGCCTCCCTTTCATTGGTGTTCATGAAGGGAATAGTTTCTGAAAGACTCAGTCCAGAGCCTGGATGCAAGGCCCAGCAAAGGTTATAAAACCGCATTAGCTTGTGCCATAAAATAGGTCTACAGGATGCTCCAAATGGCTTATCTATAACAGTGAAATAGCACAAGGGCAGAGATGAGGGGAAAATGGCAGCTTCAAAATGACTTCAAGAGCTTCTCAGAAAGGGAATTCTCCCCACCCACTCTGTTCCCTCTCTCATGGGATTTTGCAGGCTCTCACACCTCCAATTACTCATTAATTTTTTCCCCTCTAGCCTCAGTTCTGCAAAGTCAACGTGGCTTATGAAAATCAAGTTGTATTCTGTATACTTAATACATCATCTCTAAGAATAATCATTTTGGAATCTGAACTTGTTTCTGTTATCTGGCTCAGCTTGACAATGATTTATGAAGCAGAAAACAAGACAGCTTCATTTTCATAAGGCAGCCTGAACCTTCTGGACAAGGAAGAGCTCTGAAAGTTGTTTTGACTAGTAAACTGAAACAAACATGACACAAAAGTCAATACAACTGCAACATCAGCCTCTCATTTTACAGAGTAACTTTCCTCGGCTAGAGCAACGTGACAGTCAAAATGTTGTGATATTCGATAACATTCTGCATCTTCACTAATTACAACTGCAGGGTACTTGCCGTGATGGACATTTTAGATGCAAACGAAATACATGGCAGCCATTCACAAAGCATGTCTGGTTAGCAGTTAAAAGGACACTGTCATCACGTTTGGCTTACATTTTATTCCTGTAGATAGAGATATTACACATTATATTTGAACACTAATCTGGATTTATATTAGCTCTCTGAAAATATAAACTGAGTTATGTGAATCTGTACATGTTTATTTGGCGATGTGTGTGTTGAAATACATGTGATTGATTCTTTGGAATTTCATTCTATATTTGCTGCCATTATGCAATACTGAGAAACTCGAAGATGCAATTCCCATGAAGATCTTAGAAAAAGCCTCACAATTTTAGTTCAAGTAGACTCTCCACCCATCGCTAGTAATATAAAACATATGGCATATGCCTGAGACAATGTAGACATATATATCTACTGCTTAGCTTATTGCATCTCCTTTTAATGTGTAATAAGTAATGTAGATAGTGCAAATGTTTCCATATTAGATTGATTTTTTTTAAGCCTTTCCTTAATGATTTATAAAACAAACTAGTGAAGTGAGCATGGTGGAAAACATGAAATGAGGCAAACCGAAAATTTTTGACTTATTTAAAATGTCAGAAGTAAAGATTTATTTTATATTATGCCTAAACAGACACCCAGAAAGTGAAGCTGGTCTATCCACTAACATTATGCAGACCTAGTTGAAATAATTTGAAATATATTCTGGATGATTTAAAAAAAAAAAAAAAAAAAAGTTAGCTGTCCAGATTGTTCTTATAGCTACATATAATGCTTTAGATAAATATATTAGATACATAGATATAAAGAAATATACTATCAAATATATCATTTGATGTTGCCATTTAAAGTTTACCTTTCATCTAGGTTAAACTGGTGCTAAATTGATCCAAATTTTGAAACGTTTGTTTAGAAAACAGAACCATGATTGCTGAGGAAAATCTATTAGAGAATATGGTCAGTCAATTTTAAGCAAAAAAGTGTTTGTTGCAACATTTCTTGAAATCAACTAACAGTGAACCCCTAACCACAGCCTAGAAGATACTGTGGCATATTGCAGCCCTTGGAAAAGGGTGCAGTGGCAAGGAGTTGCTTATTTATTCATTTACTTGCTTTGTCATGAGTATGTCTTCCAACAAAGCAAAGCTGGGCTGTACAAGGCCTTTTCTCTGCTCTCACTGGAGCAATCAGGAGTAGCTCCACTTTAAATCCGGATGCCTGTGAGGTCAGAAACAGACCCAGCATTGCTCTTTGCCCTGCCCAACTGCCTCCCTAGAGCGCTTGGTCGTACTCTCTAGCTGTGAGCTTGCGTGTAAAATTCCACTGAATTTTACAACACACGGTTCATGTATGGGGGCAGCGTACCCACGAGCACTGCGGTAGGTATGCGGGCTGGCAGAGAACGTGCGTGGGGAGTTGTCTCTGTGGCTCTCTCGGGCTGTAATATATCTTCCCTTCCTTTCCTCCCTCCCAAATATGATTTTTTCCTCTCCCTTATTTCTTCAGATCAGTAAAACCAAGAGCACAGGACACTTGGAGAATATTTTATTTTTGAAGCTTTACATTTTAGTCACTCAAATATGGGCTAAAATGCACTGATGTTTTAGTCCCAGCATCAGTACGGAAGTAGGTTGTGTACTTGACTTTAACAATCTCCAAGATATAAAGCCATTTGACTGAGGTCATACTTAAGATAATAAAACTCTCTTTGATGAGGTTCATTTACATATTTGTTTTCCTTGACTGAGCCCATTTTTTTGTATAAGTTTAGTGCACTTGTTTACAATGCTGGAATTTTTATGATTAAGGTCATACATGAGAATATTTACAACGTCAGGAATAAACACGACTCCTATTTAAGAAGCATATCCTGTTCCCAATTGAGATCCAAGCCTTGCTTATAATGTCATGCATTTGCAGAGCACTTAATAAATGTTTATTTTCAAATACAATTATAAACAATTCTTGCATTGTTGCGGTAGGACGTGGACTTTGCATCTCTTGACATTAGCACAGTAGATATCCATTAGGCAATATATGCCTCTTTTAGAGGTAGTTTGACCTCCAACCCTGTCTGCAGAGGCCAACCCCTTGCTTTGTGACAACCTGGCTTGCAAATGATGCTTTAACTCATATCTCAAAGGGTCCAAGGATATGCTCTAAATAAAGAAATGCATGCCTACATGTCTTGGATATTTAAAAGAAATTAAATACCAGCTTCAGGCCACCATTATCTGCTGAGAATGATGAATTTTTGGGGTGATGGGGCATGTGGTCAGCCAAAGCAGCAACAATATCACAAATGTTTTCAGAAAGTGACCAAGAGCTTGTGTTTAGTTTTTTGTTTGTTTGTTTTGTTTTCCTTTCCGGCTCATGGCCCCTGCCCCTTTGAATGAAATCCACAGACATTCTGGCAACAGACCTCTCTTGTTGGAGGGGCAGAGAAGAAAAAAAAAGAATCACCAGAAAAAACAATGGGGAGAAGTAACACGTGCACTGTAATTAGATGAGGAAGCCATTAATTATGTTGTTTCCAATATCCTCTAAAAGGGTTGCCCACCCCTAACTACATATTTATACATATTTACTTGTTAATCAATAAAGGAAAATGGCTACATTATTTTGATTAAAACAGCAACCAAATGTGTGGCAATAAAATCACATTTCAGGGGGAAGGTAAAAAAAAGAAAGAGAGAGAGAATGAGAGAGATAGCTATGTATGCCTTCCTCCAGACCATGATATATGATATTTTCAGGCTGCTAGGAGAGCAGACACATTAAGAAAATAGTGCTAATGATATTAAAGTACTTTACAAGGCTTGTTACTAAGCGCTGACAAACCTGTCAAGTGTATAATGTAGGAGGCTATTGTAGCGTTCTCAGAAAGCCATACCTCTGCCCCATTTCAGTGCAATCTCCTAATAATGGAGCTGCTATAAATTCTAGCCAGCAATGGGACAGACTCCTGGCTTCTCACCCCAATGTGAAGACATGATAAATATAAAAGAAAATGGCTGTCAGTTTTGGCGCCCGAACCTTATTACAAAGTCTTAATCTTACTGGCCTCAGCACCTTTTATCACCGCCTTGTTATGAGCTGATGGCTTTTTTATTTGCTGGGAGATGGAGGATGTGTCATTTGATGTCCTTTTATGTAGCCACTGCTCTGTCCTCTCATGGAAAAAAAAAATCTTTTTTTATATGTTTATTACAGTAACCGATTAAATGCAAGGCTCACGCTGCCTTCGGTGCAAGCACCTTCCTGGTTGATTTTTGCAGAAGCTCGGATTAGATAGTCATATGCAGAGTTATTAAGAATGGGGGCACTATAGAGTGGTATTTTTATTTTCCAGCTCCTGGAGCGTTGGCATCGCTGTTGGTGTTATTATTTATTATTATTTATTGTTTTGTTTTCCGTATGGATTTTTCCCTCTTGCCAAGGTCAGAAAGAAACCGTAAGTCCTGGCTCATTCTCTTTCACCCTTTTTTCCTCTCTCTCTCCTCTCTCCCTATTTGCAAGTGTCAGCCACAAAGATGATGGGCCCGTAAACAAAGTTTAACTCAAAACTCAGCTCAGGTTCAATCAGTTTGAACTTTAAGATGAGATATCTCACAATTATCTAAATATTATTCCTAAACCTCACAGCTGACTTCCTGTCTTCTTCGTTTATGGCAAACAAAAGACTGAACTCCACTTGAAACAATGACCCTGTCAGAGCCCTTATCCCCCCAAGAACTGCAGCAAAGTGCCAGCATCAGGTACTTAACTCAAGATGACATTGATGGGTTGCTTTCAAGCTGTGGCCGGAGACTCCATCACTTGTTCTTATCCTCAATTTGAAGACGGGGCAGCCTACTTTGTTGCTGCAGAGGAGTCCCCTCCCTCTGATTTTGTCTGCCAGATGGTGACCAGGCTCTGAGCAGGGCTGGACCCATTAGCCGAGCTCCCCATCTAGTGGCTGCCAGAGTGAGGGGTCTGGGGGGGCCGGCAGGCAGGAGCTGAAGCAGGACCTGTCACCCTCCAAAGGCCAAAGCTAAACCAGGGGAGAGGGCAAAAAGAAAAAAAATAAAGAGAGAAAAAGAATAGGTTTTCCCACCAAGGTTCAATGGAAGGAAGCTTTTCTCCTATGAGAGTCCGCCTGGGCTCCTTGTACTGTCCATTGACTTTCTCCAGACCCTGACACAGCTGCAGGTACTCACAGCTCTTGAGGACAGAGAGTGCATGTGCACGCAAGTGCACACAAACATCCAATGCTCCGTAACACAGAATTGCCCAACAGAAATATGCACCTGGTCTCCTGTGCCTACTCCTGTCTCCTAAAGGCTCCAACAGGCAATGGCCTTATTTGACTGATAACCATGCAAGCACATTGTCAAGGAAGCTCCTACAAAATGTAATTTACAATCTAAATGGATTTAGGAGACAATACAGTAGGAACAAAAAATAAAAATACATATAAAGGCATCTCTAACTTGCCTCAGCAGATCAGTGGCAGGGCTAGCAATACAACACTCCTGACTCTGCCACTCACCTGAGCCAAACTGGCTGTTCTCATTCCATGTATATTAGAAGAATTATCATGTAAATGATGATATATATGATGTGAGGTTTGCAATTCACAAGTGACTAGGTTTCTATGAGTTGCATGGAGCTGGGTAGTTGGGTAAAGGTTGGAGACCCTGAGGGTCCTGATTATGTGAAAAGGCTGAGCTTGAGCTCACACATTATGAGACGTCAAAAAATGTTCAGGGAACCAAGTCCCTTTTCACCCATTTGTCCTGTACTGCCACGGCTCTGGAAGGAATTTCGATAGGAGCTCTCACCATGCTGGAGATGATGCTCCATCATCCATAAGTTTGGTCAGTTCTGCTGCATAATGAGCTGGTTTATAGCCCAGGGGTGAAAGCAATTGGAAGGGTGAGGAATAGAGCCTGCAGCGAAAGGATCCCTTACCAGTTTCTGAGCATGTGATGTATTGATGCTGATAAAAGGGAAGGGTAGGAGAGCCACAGCTTTTTAAGTTTGTTTCATTAAGATGTATCTGGTGATAGCGGCATTAGAATAAGGACTGTGAAAGAGGAATGGGTGGTTTGACCAGGGATATGCAGGGATATATACAAAGTTTTCTACAATTGCATCTATCACACATAATGCCACTCTGAATCTCCTTATATCCTGGGGAAAAGATGTCTCAATATCCCTTATTCTGGGTTATCATCCTGTTGTTAATATGCAGCTAAAGTAAAATGAAATGGCCCTTAATACATCCTGGGGTATTAGCTTGTTGCGTATCTTCGGAAGTGTGTTTGCACTTTAAAAGCAACCTTCAGGGTGAGAGAGCACAGGAACAGTGTGATAGTTACTGTAATAAGGCACTTGTGGTTTGCTACAGCACAAGGGGAAGAAAAACAATTGATGAAAAACTCAATAGGATGGGAAAGGCAAATTGCTTGGCTGGAGATTTAATTAAAAAGGAAACAGCCCTCCCCATTTAAAGGTCGGTTTGCACCCCTTAAATTACAAAAAGAACTCGGGGCTGAAATCAACATGCGACGCATGTTAATAAGAGAGAGCAGCAGGCTGCGGGACTGATCCGGCTCTTCTCAGGCAGGGCTAGCATGCTGTGAGACGTGGCCAGTGCATGCCAGCTATCACTGGGACCTGACTTCTAGTGGAAGCTATGCACCGGCTACTACAGAAGCTGCCTGCAGCAGATATGATGCTAACCTGGATCACGTGAGACATGCAGAATGAAATATAATGTGCCTTAAGTCTCTGTTTGCTGTATTTCTCCTCCTATCTCCCACCCCTCCTCAACAGCCCCTTATATATTACTGTTGGCTTTGTGCAGCACTTTCAGTGCCATGAATGTCTTTCTCCCATGGGAGAACTTGATGAAGGTTATCCACTGTCACCCAGTGTTATACTGGGATGTCGGGACACCTTGAATAAACGGTTTACATGAGATGTTGCCTCTAAGTGCATCCTCGGAAAAACTGCCATTGCCCTTTGCTGAGAAAGTTAACATCATAAAGTGAAGGCTGCCTCTGACCAAATGGGAATGACATTGCAGATTAAGGGCTCTTTAAATTATGCATTTAGTTCAGACTCCCGGGGAGACAGTATACAAGATAAAGCTAGCAGACTTAGTCCGCAGTGTGGCTCTGGAACCAAAGATATTTTTAAAACATTTTTCCAAAGAAACTTCTGTAGATGTAAAAAAAACCCTGCTACCCAAAACCAACATCCAAAACAACAAAAAAAACTTGGTCATATCTTTAAGTGCACATATTATTTAAATGAGGAAAAAAAGATAAAAGAGAAGAAAGGGGAAAGAAAATTTCTCAGGGCTTTAACAGGATTGTGACTGTATCCCAGTTTTAAGGACAGGATTTTGATTTATGTTGAAATTCCTGTTAGCAGGACCAGGATTATGTTTCCCAAACATTTATTAGATTGAAAATGCTCTTCCTTGCTTTCTGAGCTGATCACCCCCATGCACTCAATGCCCCTGGCAACAGAAAGTATTCAGGGCATCTTCACAGTTTGTACCTGCTGAGACAGATTTGAGCAAAAAAACTCTTGGTTCCCCTGTTTGCATGCAGCTCTGTAACCTGTAACTTCCTGCCTTCATTTAGCAGAGTTTAAATTGCAAATTCATGTTTCTTAAAAATGCTGTAACATCATAAGTGGGACAGTTTTATGACAGCTCTGAATTACCAGACAATACTGACACATGCCGCGTGCACTTACTTTGCCTACCAGTTATGGCTGTATTTATCTGCCCATATGTCACTCTGTGTCTAACGCATCTATTTACCATGTTGAGATGGATATTCCACAATTCAGGGCTCTTAGTGCATCCTTTACAATTTAAAAAAAAAAAAAAAAATCTTGTTCCTTAGATAATTTATTTTATAGGTGATAGTACTGCCTTTTTTAGGGATTTTGCATACATCTTTCTGCAGTTCCTTTATTTCCAGATGACACTGATTTGGAACTCTTCCCTGACAGGCAAAATGGGCCGAGTCTTCATTTTACTGATGGTAAAACACAGAGATGACACTCACGGGCATCTGTAGGTGAATCTGGGATGGCTTAGGCAGAAGATACACTCCCTTGGCTGGTGGATCAACATAAGAATTCAAAATGAACCTTCACTGAAGGTTTGGCACTCCTCCTCATCCGCTTTCCCCCCTACACAGACTCACACACACTACCCAAAAGGTTGTGAGCCTCCATGCCCCACTTTTGTGCAACCAAATGGCACCAACCAGCCACGTCTCTGGTTAAACACTCAGGGGAGAAGTTCCCAGCACGAAGTCACTGCTGACCAGGAGGGACAGGCAGCGGGGGAGAGATATGCAGGCTGCAGTTCCACATGGCCACTGCAGCCAAAGCACTTTTAACAAGCTCTGAGGTTCCTCCTGGATATTTTGCCCAAACTGGAAAAACTGGCAATTGGCCAGTAGCTCTCCTCTCCGTAACAAAACCTGGGAAAGAAGAGACAATTTTGTCTTTCATTTTCACGCTAGCATTTTAACGTGGTAGCTTTAGCTGTATGTCCAAGGAGCAGGCAGTCAAAGTTCCAAAAAACATATAAGATTGTCAAATTTACAGAAGATAAATATATATATGTAAGCACGCAAACATATACAGAGAGAGAAAGAAAAAGAGGCACAGAGAGAGAGAAGCATGTATATATTTAGATGTATGCGTATTATGCTTTCGTATAAATATGTTTTTTTCCAGGACTTTTACCCAGATGTGTGGTCTGTTTTGACCAATATTCACTGGCATACTTTTCTTACTCTTCATACTTACTCTTAACTGTTTTGAGCCAGTATTAGGGTGATCTTTATTCATAAAAAAACCCAAAATGTTTTATCCCTATCCAGATGCAGCTCCCTATGATTCAAATCCTGCACAAGTTTTGCCTGAGCTGGAGTTGCTTACACTCTAAAGGAATCATTTCTGCCATCAAAGAAGTGCTGCCATTTTGTGGTGAAACACTGCAAATATGTAATGACTTCACAGTAAGCCAGGCCCAGGTTTGAAATGTAGTGTGTCCAACAGAGAACACCACGGGGAATTTTGGTCAGTGGATTATTTAGATTTAGTCTGATTCCTCTGAAATTCCTTTGAAATCTTGCAAAAAGTCCCATAGGTCATTAACACCAACAAACTGGTTTACCTCATGGTCAAAAGCTATCTGCTCCCACCACACAAAGTTGTTCTTTGAGTGAAAGTCAGTGATTCTGAGGACTGTCACTCTTTCAATCTGCTACCAATTTCTTGCAGCATTTGAAAACTGAACATCTGCACCCAATGGAGAAGGTCTGGAAGCCAGGTATTGACCAAATCTGACTGCTCACAAGAGCTCAGAGAAAGATGAGACAACCTCCTTCTTCCACAGATAAGGAGAAATCCGGCTTTTCCCCCTCCACTTACTAGACAGACAGGAAAATTACTCCTTCATGGTAGAGTAAGAGCAATTGCACTATCCCCTTAATCAGTACTTGCAGTGTATCAAGCTCATCATCTTGATGGTAATAGCTGTTTGACAAGTCAGGATAAAAGTGATAGTCTTCTGAAAATGAGATAACAATCCAGTTTAAAAAAAGAACCAAAAGAAAAGAAAAAAAAAAAAAAAGAGACACGACCCAGTGTAAGGTGTCTTTTAATTTAATTTCATCCGAGGATAACAGTTTGCCCAAAAATGTCTTCCGTGTGTCATGTACGGTATTTCAATCTGTCATCTTGTATTGACCTGGCTAACATGGAAATATACTGCACTGAGCTTTTGTCAAGCTTACCAGCTTGGTCTAAAATTTGATGATTTCTTTTTTAGACCACAACTGTGCTGAGCTATCTGCTTCCACTTTCTTCTCTCACACGCAGAGAGCTCAAAATGGAAAATTCATCCAAATGCAAAAAAGAAACAGCATGATCTGGCTCCCAGATCCTAAGAATTACAGGCAAAATTGAATTTTACTGTTTCCTTATAAGTGAAGGCCCAGAGTCAAGCCAATGCTATCATGGAAAAAGGAAAAGGAAATAGCTGCAGCAGAAGAGCAATGAAAGGAGCTAGGCATAGCAGAAACAAGGATATGTGTCATTCCTGCAGTTCTAACAATTCTAACACCATTTTATTTTAGTAACAATTAATTTTAAGAAGTTATTTACAAAATTTCAAAAGAGCCAACTGAAAGAAACAATTTCTTGTATGTATTGATATATTTATTTCACATTATTCTGTATCTGAATAATAGAAATTAGTTCAATCTTAGTTAATTCTGAGAAGAGGTACCAGTCGGGCAAGTTGCTGCTCTTTAACCGCTGAAGTGTCTCTGAGAATTTAGCTTCCAATTCAAATATTTATAACATCAGAATTAGTTTTCTGGGAATCTTCTCTACTCTTTTCTTTAAGGCAACTAAAATAATATATTAAAGTACCTATGCTGGTCTATGACTATTCCTGACAGTGAACTTGTTTCCTGGAAGCAGAAGGGGAGAAAATACAATCAAAGCAAATGTATTTAAAACTAAATAAATCTTCATACAGCTTCATTTGAACATTTCATCTCCTCTGGTATTTGCTCTGCTCTGGTTGTTGCTTCCCGTGCTTCTGTGATCAATCTCTCTATGCTGTTAAAACGGTGCCACCAGGACACCGCCTTAGAACACAGCAAATTCTGCTGCATGCCAGCAGCCAGATCAGTGATTTCTTACTCACTCCCCACTCCCAATACTCTCCAACACCCAAAAGGAAACCAGCAAAAACCAGACAACTAAAACCAACCCCGAACAATGGGCTGTTTTCAAGCTGGAAATTCAGTAGATTATAGCCCTACCTGAGATTTATCAGAACAGCAATCCTAAAGAAATGAAGCTGGGATATTCACAAGCACAATCCTCTTTGCAGGATTTCCTGCATTTTCAAAAACTGCAAGGAATTGGGTCCTTTCAAACCTGTTCTTGAAACCTGTGGTGTCATCAAGATAGTTTATGCCTTTTACTTCTCCCACGCATCACCTTGCTCTAGGAATGACCTTAATCTTCAGCTGTTTGCACGAGTAGGACCTTCAGATCCTAGCCAAAGTCCTACGAACACACAGGACTACATTAGTTGTTGAGAAGACCTTGTAATCTAAACAGATCAGACAAGGTAAGAAGAGAAATGGAATCACATTAAAGGATAATGATTTGTCCATGCTCTTAAAGAACTCCTTGGCATCAAAGTAAGCCCAGATCTCCACCTGAGGACTTACTGTCAGCAAGCCAAACAGATATGGAAAGACTAATAAAAATCATTCAATATTTAGATGGTGCCATAGTATCTTATTATTTTATGAAACTGAGTAGGAAAGTAGATGCAATGCATCTAAAGTTCTGTATTTCAGCAGAATCCTTCCTTTATGAAGATTAAGAGGGAGGTACTGGAACAGGGAGCATTTTTTTTTTTTGCTGTCTGATAACACTTAAGCTAAAGTGTTTTGAACAACACTAATTGCCCCCCAGATTTCTAAACTGCTTCATGACAGAGCAAATATTGCCCACAGATATTTCTTTTCTTCCTGGAAGGACGTTTTACACCAATCACCTGTTGATCCCCCATTTCTATTTTATTTTCCCATCTTCTGCTTCATTTCTGTTTTCAGCAGCGTGTTGCAAGTTCTTTATCTTGATCGATAGTCCCGATGTAGAGAGGTGGGAGTTTTTACCCGCGTGACAGCCTGTCTCTCTCCAACACACGGCAGGATCTCTGCTCAGCGTAAAAGGTTATCTCTGAATACAGGTAACTGGCTGCTGAAAGCCATTTAGAAGATTTTTGGAGGAGAGGTGGTCACAGCCAGGCGAGGTCTCTAACCCACGTTCCACCCCGGTAACACGAGAAACTCTGTAACTTATATCATTCTGAGTAATGTTCTCCATCACACGCAATTCACCTTCCTTTCTTCTTCTTTTTTTCTTTTTTTCCCACCCCCTTTTTCAGCTGGCTTTGTTGTTTGTGTGGTGTCAGTAGGAATGTGCTTGGAGCAGAGTTATATGGCATCATTTGGAGAAACATTGCGTTAATAACCAGAGTTCAAGGGCAAAGGATATAAACGGAGCAAATTACAAGTCTGAGCAGATATATGGCTTTTGCTAAAAGGGACACAGGCTGCTACTTTTATTTACTGGGTGCTGGAGTGCTTGTAAAAAGGTGCAAGAAAACACGAATGTATTTTTAAATGATCCTTCGTAGTTTAGAAAAGCAATGCAAATTTCCAAGCTATAGAAGATTGGGGGGGAGAGGGTGGTGGCAGGGGGAGGGGAAAGAAATTGCCTACCCTTGTTGTGACTGTATTTTTTAAATCTACAATACTCAAGCACTAACCTCATTCAGGTATTAACACCCCAACTTTGTCCTGACTGAAATTTGGAGGTATTAAAGCCAACATTAACAATAAAACAATAGCAGTTTCAGAATGACCATTCATTTACTTCAGCTGTAATTAAGTTCCTGCTTTGAATGTTTCAATCCACACCCTCGATCCTCTGGGTTCAGCCACCACCTCTCCGTTATCTCCGGATTAGGTGGCGAACCTCCTGCCTCCGTGACTCAGCAAAACCCCCAAACGCCAGTCCCTGGAGGGATCAAAGTCTGCTAAAAGGGTTGGGGAGTTTCAGGCAAATTCTGCCAGCTTGTCACAGGGTGGGATTATTTCATTTCACAGCCTGTAATACAATTTCATGTACTGCTATTGAGTGTGGCAATAACTAACTGGAACATTTTGTTTATCTGATTTTCTGAGGCTGCAGATTCATCACTACTTTTATTTCATTTTTCTTAAGTGTTTCATAAATTATTTTTTCTAAAATGCAAGATACTACTGAAATTCATTTTTCTACTATTGCTAGACATACACTACTGCTGATTACCAGGCAAGATATATAATGCAGCCTATAAATAATAATCTCCTCTAGTGAAAGGATATCCAAAATAAAATCTTTCCTATTTCAAATTCTTTGACTCTCTATTTCTTTTAAATCAGCTCATTCTTCAAGCATTGTTTTTACAGCTTGTTTTACAAGTGTGCAAAGAGGGGGGGGGAAAAATCAAAACACCAAAATCCAAACAGTTTAAAAAATGAATTTTCTGAAAACATCTGGTCTCCCTCCTTTGTCACAGTGCCACAGAAAATATTTCATCTAGCGAATTGCAGGTGATTTTTAAACACACAGAAGTTACAAAAATATTAAGGAAGATTTACTCCCATCTTAGAAATGGTTTATGATGCAAAAATGAATGCAAAAATGCACAGGTGGAACACCAAAAAAAGTGAGAAAAATACTAATTTTTGTGGGGCAGAAGAATGCTGGAGGAATGTTTCATTTCACATTATTCACCAAAACCACCAAACTTTGCTTCTTTTTGCTGCTTGCAGTTTATGGGACTCTTCTCTGCTTGCTGGGTTCTGAGCCTACATTTTTACACAAGAGAGGGTCTATTATGATTTTAATGCCATACAATATAACAACAGATGTGCACATTTGAATCAGATATAAGTAAGAAAAGCAGAAACCGACTATTTTAAGTATGCAATTGAATTCTGAAGGCTTTGGGGTTTTTTATATGCCGTGCACTGCTCACAGCAGAGATCACAATTTCACTCACAGATCAGTAGGGTTGTATTTTATAACCAGCGTAAGCACCTGGGCTTTTTGGGGGTCTGTGAGCTGATTCCAGCGGTAGCACAAGCCGAGCCGCACTTGGGAAACGGGCTCTCTCACTTCTCTGCAACATGAAGCCTATCCAGTTTCCCATATGACATATTCCTTTCTCCCACTGGGACATAATAGAAACTAATCTTCAACATCTAAACATTCAGAGTTGAGTCCTTTTGTTAAGTCTTTTTATTCATTTCATTCGGTGCCGGTGCAGCGCTGAGCCCACGTGTATTTACATACACGAAGAACCCTGCTGCTCCGAACTCTCCGCTCAGAAGACAGGGCAATTAATCATCCCCAAATCCTCCCGCCGCGCGCGCGGCGGCTCCGACAGCAAGCATAACCAATCAGCCAGGGCAGGTGGGACGCGGACCGGCAGGAAAGCCTTGCACCCTGACCTGGCAACCGGTGCGCTCTCTTCCTTTACCCCTCTCGTTGCTGAGTAAGAATAACACCATTAACAGTGTCCTTGTAATCAGCTAAACGTATTAAAGTCAGGAACGGACAGGTATTGCTTTTGTGATTTTGGGAGGTCGCGGTTTCTCTCTCCCTGTCATTGTTTCTGAGACAGGAGTGTGGGACGCAGCTGAAACCCAGACCATAATGTAGAAAAAAACAGGTGATTTTGTGCTACAGTTTTCCGTTCATGAACTGAATTATGCCTCGGTGGTCCTGTGCTGCCTCTTGTAAGCCAAAACTATCTGAGAGCCAGTGAGATGTTTTGGTGGCAAAATAATTACCAAGGAATGATTGGATTAGTTGTACCTGCGGGTTAAAATTGCAAGATCCCTGTGACTATGAGCTTTTGTCCAAGGACTTTCCCTCCTGCCACGGGTGGTACACCCATGGCCATTAAAACGCTCACTACTTCTGTTCCCCTGCCTTTCTTGCTCCTACTTAATATTTGCCTTCTTACCTATCTTCCCTGCTGTATTTTTGTATTTTTGTTATCCATTTTTCTCAATCTCTGGACTTAAATTCCCATCTCACTTAGGTGCTGCCCTTTTCTTTCAGTGTCTGTCTGTCCATCTAGCCCACGTATGGCAGGACACCATCACTGACACAGCGTTTATCCCTTCAACGGCCACGCCTGCGGTCAGTGAGACAGTGAAGTCAATGGAAAGGCACCCATCGACACCACTGAGCTCAGGGTTAAGCCCATAAATTTGCTACCAAAGTTGTCTCATTCCTCTTTGTAAATTATAGGGACCATTGAAAATAGCTCAATAAAAGCAGCAAAAGTCAATTGTTAATGATATCCAGAATATTAATTCCTCAGAAGTGTAACTTCTTGGTCAGCCTTCCCATCTTTCCCTTCTAAACCTGATAGGTAACCTTTTTTTTTTTTTTTAATGAGATTTTTTTTTAAAGTTTCTATTTACAGCTCCGGATGAGGCTTGCCCTTCAGCTGCATCGCACTAAGAGCATCTGTGATTTTGTCATTAGACGTTCTGCCGATTATGAAGTGTCAGGACAGGACGTAGTTGAGTTTGGAACTGAATTAACATTCCAAACAATCTTAGCTGGTTTTAATTGATATAGTGGCCAAATGACTTATTTGTGCATATGTAAACTGTAAATTTCTTCCTTTTAAGAAAAATAATTATAATACTATAGATGTGTTTGTTACATGGTATATTGCAATTCTTCATGAGATTTTGAAGAAAAAAAAAAGCACTGCCTGAGATATATGCTGCCAGATGACTCATAATTAGTTTCCCAATGAAATTTCAAAAATATGCACCTCTAATAGTCATCTGCTAAATAACTTACTAGTTTACAAAACTTTCCAAGTCTTTTGGGGAAAGAGCATACACAACCATGAGGTGCAACTGACATTTCTAGCTCCACTGCTTTTGTATTCTTTGGGACAAAAATACTCTCAGACCAAGAAAACATCTTGGCGATAGGAGAAACTTATGTCTTGTCTGGAGTACAGATAAACTATATTGTTCTGCACCTTCCTTTCCAGGGAAGACAGTCGACGGTCTTCCTTGTCTCTAATCATACCCAAGGCATGACTGTTCTCCTCGGCAGAAATTAGGCAGTGTACAGAAAACTTGACCAAAAAAAAAAAGGGGGATTTGAGGAATAGAATGGGAAAAGCTCAAAACATTCCATGTCTGACCGAAATTACGACATTTATGTCCCTGCAGATGACCTGCTCCTTTTGGAGAGCACCAGGTTACTTACCCTATCCAATTGATTTTAAATCAGTACTAGTTTCAAGGTCAAAGAAGGTCTTAGGCAGTGCTCTCCAGGACTGGGATGTAGACTCATTCTGGGCCAAAAGCATTACTGATGTAAATCCAGGGAGCTGGGCACATCAACCCTTCACCACTTGAGCCCACGCAGAAGGGAAACAGCACCAATAAGTGGCAGAGGTCTCGCTAATGATTATCTTCACTCCCTATAGCAATGACAGTCTGCTTCTAAAAAAAAAAAAAAAAAAGAGAGAGAAAAAAAAGCCCTTTTTGGCATGGAAATTGCTTATCTCTAGAGTGCAAATCATAAATCATTCACAAAGATAGTAGTGACTCCAGCCTTTGAGTGTTACTTTGTTAACAGCACAAACTGGTACAAACCAAAAGGAAGAGAAATTAACATTTGAACCATATTGTTTCTGAAGGGCTGGGAGAGCCCTTGCGAGCCTTGGCTCTGCCTTCGTGATGTAACTCCTGGCGCGGGATGAGTTACTCGTGAACTCTGGTCCCCCCAGTTCAGTCGCAGAGCTTTGCTTGGAGGATGATACTATGCAATCTGTCTGTTTTTAAACCAAAATTGGGAACGAAAAACATTCCTCGGTCTCTGTCTCAGCACTTCTTTCAATTAGCTTTTTTTTTTCTTCCTGCTTAAGTATGGATCCCTTGAGTTTCGCATCCTTGCATTCTGCATTTTTGATTGCATGTGCATTTCTTTATTAAAAAGGGGAATGGGCTCTCGATACTAGCCTTCCACTAATTATTACTTGCTTCCCAGATAAATAAATATTTGATCAATTGCTTTGGTAGCCTGATTATAAATTGTCTTTCAGGCATTACCTCAGAATATTAGAATACTATTTAATACTAATTTCTAAGGGAGGCTGCCAGCTTGAAATCTAGTAATTTTTAATACATGTACCATATATAAAACACCGAATCACAAAGCCTCTCCCTGTTATTAAAAAAATTTACATTTTCATTACCCTATTAAGAAAAAAAGTTTTGCAGCGGTTTTGTGTCTTTTGTTTTAATTTCCCCATGCTGCGGAATGAGACCCAGAGAAGTAACGGATGGTGGTGAACCAAGTTACTGTAACAGAAACAGTAGAACAAGCTATACAAAGCACAAGGGAAGCAAGCTTGAAAAAATAGAGAAAATACACTTTTTCCTCCTAATTCTTTTGAGTTACAATAACTTTACTTCCATTTTAATAAGATTTATATAAAATCAAGCTGATTTTTAAGTTGACAGTCCTAAAAATCTATGCATATGGCAAAAGAGAGAGAGAAAATCCAAAGTTTTCATCATGGCACAGAGACAGCATTTAGGTTTTGATCCTCTTGCCAATGAAATCAGTTGCAAAACCGCCGCCAGATTCCCACGTGGGAATCGGCTCCTTTAGAAGTAACAGCAGCAACAAGCCTCGTCGCAATCTGTACCCACCACAACACTCCTCCCTGCCAGACCCCCAAACTTTTGCAAAGGCTCAGTATGTGGGGTTCCAAGGCAGGGGTGGCGGGTTTCTGACTCTTTGTGCTCTTTTCCTTTGAGATAGATAGTCTGTTCTTTGTGGAGACAACCTGGCCTTTTACAGGCATTGATCACCCATCTCCAGGCCAGCCAAGGTGGACACCTTTGCTTCGGAAATGATGCCCTGCCGCAGGCACCAGAGGAAAATTCAATTTTCAACTCCAAGTATATAAGAAAGCAGAACTCCTCCGCAATTAGGATGATGGTTTTTATTATTTTACTTTTATTAAGCAAGCTCCAGCCTCTGTTTTCCAGTCTTAGCTTTTACTTACAGTAATCAATTTTTCAGTATAACTGGCTGTAATTGTTAGCCAGATATTGAGCCTTCATGGTGCTTAGACATAGCATGTTACTGCGAAGCGTCTTCCCCATACTTCTCAGACAGATGGGTAATAATACTATACATTAATACCTCCACATTGGTTTATGTGTGTTTGACCACAGCACTAGCATAATTATTTTTCCTCAGTAAAAGCTATTAGAGATCTATTTGGTAGGTTTTACGATCAATAGCTCCTGTGATATTTGTGTAGCAGGCCCAGAATAATCAATTGAAGGTCATATAAAGTAAATTACCATCCTCCTATAATGATTCTTTTTTCTAGATGAGAATGGGTTTTATTATTTCATCAGGAGAGCCCTCACAATGTGTGCTTCTTTTTTTTTTTTTTTTGTCTTTCTGATAGAGAGAAAAATAAATGTTGTGGGTGTATTTTGAAACACGGTATTAATGTCTATTATCTAAATTTATATTACTAGATTATTGAATTAGTGGATGCCAACATGTGGAATAATTTTATATGCTTGGTGACACGAGAAATAGCCAGTTGTGAGGATATTCTGGCTGGTATGTTGTTGCAGGTGACTTAGCTGAAGTCGTTTCTCAGTAGATTTAACACTGGTCAAGGTACTGCTCTGGATGCAGAGGTTCACTAGTTGGTCACAGATCTATGGTACCAAGCCCTAAAGGGGCAGTTTCCCCCGTGTTGCTCTGTCAATGGGTTTCCTCCATCCCCTAACAATCACTGCACATAAAAATACAGACCAAATCTCTGCACTTCCCTCATTCCTGTGCCTCCTTATTTGAGTGACAATGTCGTGGAAGTGCAGAGGTAAATTTAGCAATGTGGGAGATCCCCAAGAGCCACCACCTCCTTCCCCACCAACCAGAAGGAGACGTCTGTGGCTTGTCCTGACCTTGGCCGCCCAACAAGGCTAACGCTGTTTTGGAGCTGGAAACACAATTGCACAAACATACTTTTCCTTTCCAATGGACTATGTGTGTGGTCACAGTCATTTGGATGAATTTTAATTTCCAACTGATTCCCATCACAAATGAGATAAGCTGGAAAATCATAAATGTAGTGTTCATGCAATTTATCCTCCTACTTAGCTAAAAGGTGGCTATGGAATCCTTTGTCCTTTCTTGTCTGAAAAGCTCTTAAATTTAGTCCCTGGAAGGCTGCTACCTTCCTCATGAACAAAACTGGTTCTACTATTTTTAGAAAGGCACCAACTTAGTTGTAAAAGAGCTACCTACCTTCACGTCACCCTCATCACCATCATATTTGAGCAACTCATTGTGATTAATTGAATCTCTTCCCCCCAAAAATACATGAAGTATTAACCTATTGTATGAGTGCTGGGAAGATGTGGGAAAAGGATGTTTAAATGAACAATTTCCAATGGGAAATGTTGATTCATCAAAATTATTTATTAAAAAAAAAAAGGCAATCAAGAACAATTAGGGCTGGGGAAACTGAGGCACAAGGGAGATAAAATATATTTATTGATTTTATATGGAATGTTTGTTGTTGAAACAGTCACTGAATAAAAACTTTTACAGCCTCCAGCTGCGTATTTCATTCAGTGGACCAGCCCTCCTTTCCAGGAAAAGGAAGTCAACGTTTCAAAGTAATTATAGTGAAAAGACCCCAAGTCCCTCAGTGTTGCAAAAGGCTGCCCAGAAGCTATTTAATGTGAACCATTTTAATCTTTTTTTTTTTTTTCTAGAACTGATTGGTAAATGTTAACACCCAACCACAAGCTGACAAATGGAGAGAAAGTAATGTGAAACAACTGGTAAAAGGAGAGCGCTCAAGGAATAGATGCCAGCCCTCAGCCTGAGCCGGTTTGAACATCCACTCATCCACACCTGTTGTTATTTACAAGCCCATCTACTTGCAAGTCCCTGCAAGGTAGGTCCTTTACCCTTGCACGTCAGCAAGAGCTTGTACAACCCTTCTCCTTGGATTTCTGAACTCTTTTGCTCAGTGTGTCTGTTTCAGGAGGGCTTTGCAAGGGTATGACGACAGGAAAAAAGGGATGTGTGTTCTCAGTGACATGAATTAAAAGTGATTCTTTTGGCTGAAGCATACAGACCTCTCAAGAGATTGCTTTTTTATAGGCTGAGGTGGAGGATCAGTGGGTGGATGCTAATGTGGGTGGCATCAGGACAGTGAGGTGTCTTGCTATGCAGAAGGAGGGTCTTTGTGCTGAGCCACATCAGAGGCTCAGACCAGCCACAGGAGCTTTGCAGAGAGCAGGGTTGTGCAGCTGGGTGCCACCGTAGCAAGGTGATAGAGCACAACTGTGGAAATACAGCGTCTGTTCCTAGGTCAGGTAGGAACAAGTGGATCAGCATCACACCTACATGCAAGGCTTAATGGAACAGAGGTTAAGATGGGGGCTGAGAAACTTGTGGCTCCTTGTCCTACCGCAGATGTTGTCTCTGACCAGGACAACACAAAGTACCACTCTGTGTCTCAGTTTCTCTAGCTGTAGGTGGAGTGCAAAAATACCCTGAAGAAAGAAAAACCTTCATGCCTTCTAAGAGTGCAGTGTCAGCATCCATCTGGCCCCATTTGGAAACATGGCTTCTCAGAAAGAACAATGGAAATCCTGAGCAGTTGAGCTGCAGGGTCCTCCAGTTGCACAGCGAAACTCATTACAATATCCCTGTGTTTACTTCCAGCTGCATGGCCAAGTGGACCCAAGGGCAACCTAACAGAGAGGAAAAAGGCCTAACATAACATCAAAGCGGCTAAAAACCCGGGTGGATTGCCATTTCATCAGTACTGTATGACATCACTTTCCACATGACATCAGGCAATGACCCTCTTCCCCTCCACCTCCGCCTCTAATTTCTTTTTAAAAAGATGATGGAGCCGCTTGAAGTTGAGAAGAAGTTGGGGGGGCGGGGGGGAGAACAAAAACACACTCTATATCCCTTCAGCTGAATGCAACCCAATGTGCTACACAAACAATATTAACCAAAACAAAGCTAGCAGGAAACGTTTGCACACAGCATCTGTTATGATCACATAACCACCAGACAGATGTTTAATCCCAACTGCTAACATAAGATCATTTGTATGTTTGAAGAGGGAGAGATCCCATTTGGGTTCTTTCCCTTTTATTTATTTCTTTCCTAAAGGGGAAAAAATAATAAAGGGAGGGTGATTTTCTCAGCTGTGGGAAGCAATTTCGTTTTGTTATTGTTCTCTTTCTCCCCACTTTCACCATCAGCTGCTGAAAGGAGTGGAAGCAGCCTCTCGCATAGACGAGAGCCTGAAAACTGTGTGGTCTGGTAGTCGAGCGCCGCACGATCCTTTTCCAGCTTAAGGGACCAGAGCTCGGTTTCTCAGAAGGCTCATTAAATAATTCTGGTCCAATGAGGCAAAAGGGGAGGCCACACATGAAACAAGTTTGGTGGTCTCAGCCAAGTTCCCGGGGAGCCACACCGCAGTTTCCCAGCACCACCCCGGATTCCCTCCGCCCCTGGAAATTTCATCTACAAAAGTGAAAACAAACTCATTAGCTCTACGTAGCTCTCTGAGGGTCACAAAAAGATGTCAGCGTTTTGTGTGGCCTTTTTTTCCATTTAGCAAACAGCCAGACACCTACAAAGAGAAAAGAAGGTTTGAGCTCTTCAACTGTGCTGAGGGATTATTTTACTTTTAATGACACCGGGAGGATTCAAAGGAGATTTATGCAGATAGGAGAGATTATTAATAACACATTGCACTTCTATAGCACCTTCCATTCAGGGTTTCTCAAAGAACTTTCCAATCTGGAATGAATTGGTCTTTACACGCCCCTGGTGAGTGGAGTAACTGTCATTAGATTAGGAGGTAACTACTGCAGTAATGAAAAATCAACTGGGGTATGAAATGTAAGCGGGATACTGGGCAGAGCTAATCTCAGGGCCTTGCTCTTCCACAGATTTCCTATATGACTGTAGAAAAACCACTGAGTTTCTCACAGTTTTAGTCCCCAGAGAGCGAAACGAGGCTTTTCTTTTCCTAATTACAAATGGGGATTGTGGATTTGGCTTTTTTTTTTTTTTAAGGCAAGGTGGCATAACTTGGCCATTTTAGTACGTAGCACTTAAAGGGGTGACATAAGGAAATTGAGGTGCAAATGTGAGAAATTACATATGTCTACTTCCAGTCACCATTGCAGCAGGAAAGTAAAACCTCAGTTCTGATTCCTGGCCCTTGCATAGGCATAACATTCACTTTCTCCAACCTTGCAAATGTGGAAGACCTCTGAATGATAATAAGGATAGTGAATCTCTTCCAGCACCTTAATATTCTGCTGCTGTTGCTGGGTATCAGCTATAGGATTATAAGAGAAAATAAAAGCCAAAGTTTCCCAAGGCTGGAAAATAATAGATTTACTGGGCATTATTAAGGTAAATAGCAGTAGGCCAGAGAAGTAGTAGATTCTTGCGAGCTGAATGAGAAAAAGACGGAAAGAGAAAGAGCATAGGCAGCTAAAATAAGAAGGGGTTAACAATTTTCAGGCCTTTCTGCTGTGTGTGTGTTCGCACTGTGCACAGCAGAAATGCATTCACCTATGACATCCTTTGGCAAAAAAAAAAAAAAGAGAGAGAAAAAAAAAGCTACATCCCACAGTGAGGACAGTTGTCCCTGCAGATTAGGAATATCCATCTTAATGTGCAACTTCCCCTGCACGGGTCAAAATTGCCAACAGCTTTAATGGGAGAAAATGCTCTGTTGACTGATTCATTTCCACGTTTTGTTCCTGCTGCTAGACAGGATATCCTGTAAGGTGGCGAAAAGGGAGGGAAAGCCGGCACTATATCAGTTTACGATTGACCATTATTATTATTATTGTTGTTGAGATGATTTTTTTTTTTTTTTACACTGTTTTAAAGTTTGGTATTACAGTTGTCTACTGCAATTCTTGTAAATTTTTTTTTTTCTTGGAGAGGTAACAAGTCGTATCTCCAGGCTTGAACAGAGACGCCCCAGCTTTGGCAGACAATAATAGTGATATATTAAGAAACTCTGCCTTGGATCTCTTTGCAATCTTCTTCCTGCTTTTCCCATAGATACTTTACAGTCTCAACAGTGCCTTCAGATATTCAGGTAGCTGCATGTTCCATGGAAGGGTAGCTGCTCTCCGAGGGTTTTATACAGTTCCGTGCTGGGTCATAGGGACAGAAGGGATATATCAGGCATGGCAGTAGTGAGGAGAAAAGCCCAAGCAAGCTCAGAGCAGAGCCGCACGGCTGTGCTAGCTCAGTACCCACCTGGGAGATCACACCCAGTGTCTGCTGAGGCTTCGCCGGGGCAGTGAGGGAGGGCAATTCATCCTTCACTTCATGCTTTCAGCTATTCCTGCAGACCTGCGAGCCTCAGCCCCACTGAGCGTCAGGTAAAAACATCATGGTACGTGTAATTTTGCACACTGAGAAGGCTTCTCTGCCATGAAGGCTGTTTCACAAATACTGTTCCGTCGTTACGTGCTCAATGTGGAGTTGTCCCTGTCTTGTGGGTGACGCCGTTGTGCTCGTAGGTACATAAACTCCATCTGATCTTGCCAGTTGTGTACATAGAGGTGGAAGTGACACTTTGGATGTCACATCCAGAGTGAGCCAATGTGTCCTTTACACTTCTGAGCATTTTCTTTTCCAACTGAGGCCTGCGTAGGATCCTGCTGTTATCAGCCAGACAGGACTAATCACCACTGAAGACTGTCAACTAGTGGAAGCTCTAGAAGAGACTAATAGCTCATGTAATGCAGTAATCTAATTCTGAAAGCAAACTGTTCTACATAGTGTGACCCAAGAAAAGAAAAAAAATTACTTTAGTAAGTAGGTATATCTGTGTCATGAGGAGAAATAAATAATGTTGGGTAAAAAGCAACCAAAAATTGTGAGAGATGAGGAAGCACAGGAAGAAACCCTTGTCTAGGGAGAACATCTTCAAACACCTACAAGACAACTGTGAAGAGGAAGGGACATGGAAAAGCAATACCACAGTATACTTCGTAGATTTAATTTACACCAGAAAAGCATTCTCACAGTAAGGATAATAGAGCAGCAGAATAGATTTCCTGGAGAGGTTGTGGAGTCTCCACCGATGGAGTTCTTTAAGAATGGGTTGGAATATGTATCAGGAATTACATAAATATAGTTAATCATTCCTTTGGCCAGGAGGATGCATTAGGTGCACTCTGGAGGTCCCACCAGATCTTATTTTCCATGATTCCTATGGTCAATCAGGAAAATGATTGCTTGTTGAGATAAATAATCATGTAGGAAGCATAATGTAATCGAAACATGAATGTACAGAGAAGAAAAGTGAAATGCACCTACTGTAGTTTCGTTCTCCTTCACCCACTGTCCTCAGAAATTCCCCAAAAGATAGTCCAGACTTGTACATAAGCAATGCTGCCAGTGGAGAGCTGATTACAAAATACATATGACCATTTGTTTGAAAAATGCAATCTCCATTCCATGGGAAGTCGGGATGTTTGTTTTTATTCTAAAATGGGATGAAAAGTTGAAATATGGGGAAAAAAAAGTCTTTCAGAAAGAAAATGTAGCCAGGATACAAATGTTTTTGACATTTTCAATCAAAACTAAACTCTTTGCCTGGAAATGTCAAATAAGAAAACATAATGCTTCTTTTCAAAATGTCGACATTTCGGACATTTCAAAATGTCGACATTTTAGAGATTTTTCAACACTTCCAAAAGTAGAAATGTCAAAATGTCAGTTCAAAACAAAACATTTCATTTTGAATTTTCCCATCAGAAAATTAGAAATTTTCATCCAGTTTTGACATTTTCCCATAAAAAGATGTAAAAAATGTTGATTTTTTCTGGAAACTCTACATTTTGCTGAGAAAATATTTCTGTAGAAGAATTTCAGCCAGCTTTGAAAAATAGCAGAGCTGACTTCTCTTCAGCTGATTGTAGACATTGCAACTTAACTACGAATGGATTCTTGAAATGTTTATTCCTGCAACTGTAGACATTTCCATGTGAGCCATTGCTTTGACAAGGAAAAATCTCAGTTTTTCCTTTTTCCCCTTGTGACCTGATCCGATCAGCGATGCGATACTGGAAATATGCAATAAATACTCAAAGCTGGTTTGCATACCTGGAATAAAAGGCCTTTCCAGGAAGTTATTATCAATGACTCTAAGGAAAGGGGTCAGATCCTTACTTCCTTGCCGGCGCTGAAGAGCCTTACCAGGCAACAGCAGGCAGGTGAGGGTTGTCTCTTCTCGTCCTCTGTGTTTTCTACCCCACGGTCACTGGTGAAGACCAAGGAGCTCAGACTCACGTAGCAGAGCTTTATGGAAGTTGTACCTGCAGAGCTTTACACAAGTTGTACCTGCAGGACATAGAGGGCAGAGCATGGAACAAAGCAACGGCTTGTGGCTAAAGCACAGGCACGGAGTCTGCAATGTCCTTCAAGCACTAATTAAAAAACCTTCAAAAATATCTTGCTCTCACCCTCCTGCTCACACCCTTCCCCCCCACCCCCAACGCCACAGCGTCTCATTGTGTAAACTTGCTTGCTGAAGAGAAGTTAACTTGGCACTCGTCTTAAGTATTGACTATCTGTCTTCAGGGTGAGGGCTGTAAATTCTCTCTCCTAAGATCCAAGTCGATTTGTTATCAAATCAGGCATTGAGAAGCTGATTCATTGCTATTCAGCGCTATGCTGATTTATATGCAGAATGTAAAACAGATGCCTTATGTGATACATATTTATGGTGAGTGCTGTTCTAGGAAGATTTATTACGGATTCCTTTGTCGGGGTGTGCATGAGCAGAGCCATGATGACTTGTATTTCCTCTCAGCTGCCAATGCCAAACTCATTAAAAAGAGGTGTGACTATTAATATACATTGTAATACTGACAGGCTCTAATTTATAACACCCTGGCTGGCTGGAGTATTCTCCTGACTTGAGAGGTGTTTTCTGCATTTCTTCCTCTGCAGTTAAATGGTACAAATAGAGGGGTGAGTGCCTGTGTGCGTGCATGTGTGTTCCTCTCCCCTGCCTCACCCCCATTTCTCCCATCCCCTCTTTGTTTTCTTGGTCATCGAGATAAAGCTTCATTCGGCTGGAAACAGCTAAATGCATGGCAGTCACTTTTTCCAGGTCAAATACACTGGGGGTTTATAACAGTGTGGAATGGCTCTTTAATGGCCTTGTAAACACATGTTAACAGTCTTATATCCAGCTCTGGCACAGTATCTCTCTAGGCTGAATAAGCAATGAAGAAGTTGGAGAAGGGCACATCAGGCATTCTTGGCAGTGACCATGGCTGACAAGAGGTAGCAAAGCTAAGGAACATATGTTGTCCTATACATGGAAATCGGAAATTGTCTGCCCAAAGGGTGAAAAAAAAGAAGGGAAAGACACATGGCTAATAACAGGGATCTGCAGCAGATGGAGGTAGTTAATCAGGTGAAGGATGTAGGCAAAGGGAATGCTGCTTACCTAGAGAACAATGCATAGAGGGGAAAAAACGGGGAGTATGATTGAGAAGCAGGAAGTTATAAGACGGGTGTTTTTAAACCATGAAAACACTGGCATCAGATTCCAGCCATGAAACAATGGGCAACAGAATAAATAAAAACGCCTCCCTCCTGATCTAATTGATTAGATGGACAGGAGGACTGTCCATGATGTCAGCTTTCACGAAAGATATATCAGAAAGGAGTTTCTGAGAAAAGGTTGCCAAAAAGATTTACAGTGGTTAATCACCTCTTGCAACAGTATTATCTTGATTATCCATGCCATGGGAGTATGAATGGCTATTCTGCAACATTATTTTCAGGAGTTCTTTCAACGCATGGTAACACATGTACTGTACTGAAACTTCATAGCAAGGAGCAAAGCCACTTGGCCTTTGCATTTCTGTTTTGAAGAGATGGGCGTTTGAACTATCTTGGTAGTTGGTTTTGGGGTTTTTCTGGGGTCATGCGTGGGACTGGAGGACAGCAGGATGGGTGTATTCATCTTACTTGCTCCTCTCTGCAGCTGATTACAGGCTGGATTCTCATACAAACCCAACCAACTAAACAAGAAACTATGTAACCTCCCCCCTACTTTCCAGTAACTAGACTAAATGTCTCTCAGAAGGCAGAAAAAAACCCAGAAGCTTCTGTCTTGAAGAGCTAAACCCGAACAGATTAAATATGACAAAAATGCTGTATATGGGTTTGTTGCCATTTTAAAGGTAGAAAAACTAAAGCAGAGAGGTGAAATGACCTGTCTGAGATCACAGACAATTAGTCTAATGACAGTGCTAAGAAAAGAAGCCAGGCTTTTTATTCTTTAATCACCAGATCATCCCTTCTGGTTATATTTAACATGTGAAATGTATTGCTAGAAACACTCCTCTGGATGACTCATGACATACTAAGCAGACTTAAAAGCCTCAAACAAACTATAAAATCATCTGAAAAGACAAAGACCAGAAAAAAAGAAAGGAAGAAGATAAGAGATTAATGAGGAGGAAGAAGTGATAACATCTAGGATTAATATGCTGTATATTCAACAGCAATCCAAGTCGGGTTACTGTAATATTAACCCTACTTTGCACCACCTTGAGGGAAATGCGGGAGGAGTTACTGTGCAGATTCCACAGCTCACCCATGAGCTTTTCGGAATAACTAACACAGACCTGAGTCTATGGGAAAGGGAACAGTGTGAGCTGCAGGCCACTGGGCCAGAAGCTGCTTCCTCTAACCCCCCAGCAGTGAGCATGGATCAAAGCTGTGTACAGATCTGTTGCTCTTCAGTCTGCTGAATATCAGGCTTTGGCTGAAGTCGTTTCTCTTCTGAACTTGCTGGTGGTGTTTAGCTCCATCTTCTGTGTCAAGGTCTCTGAGATGAGAAGCGTAATGTCACAGCACAGTGAAGCACCTATGGGAGAAAGCAGCTCTGGAATGAAATGTGAGTGAAAAAGTTCCACATCTCTTTCTTGGCTCTAACACCAAAATTATGACGGTCCCTCCCAACCTCAAAACTAGCCAGGTAGTTTTGTGAGACAGAGCGGTTGAAAGACTGATGGACAAAGAAGGAAGAGCTCTGATTAAGGCTAGGGTATTTTTCTTGGCTTACAGAGAATGTAAGTCTTATGTGCAATATATGTTTTTTAAAGATGGTATTTTAAATTGATTTGATTACCATAGAGCTGACACATGCTGCACAAAAAGAACAACAGGCAGGGAAATTCATTTATAATAGCCAGTAAATGAATTTTCCCAATGCTTGTTCTTTTTGCACAGTATGTGTCAGCTCTATTGTAATCAAATCAATTTAAAATACCTTCATTGAAAAATATAGCAATATTTATTATCAGCTCATACCTTTTTGATCTGAAGTATATATATGTATATGTGTGTATATATCTTTATACTTATGCATATAAAACACCTTCTTTGAAAAATATAGCTGTATTTATTACTAGCTTAACTTTGGATCTGGACTATACATGTGTATATATATATGTGTGTATTCATATATATGGAAAAGGGTTTTTACATATTTAAAAGATGAGGGAAGGAGAAAATTTCACATAGTGCTGATGTCACCCAGTAAGCCTTGAATCCAGACAGAAACTCCAGAGGGAAGATTACTCCAGCAGTCTTCTATGCATACCAGCAGGACTTAGATTAGCACATAGCAAAGACTGGGTACCAAAGCTCAGCCTAAGGAAATCTTCATGTCTCTTCTCATATCATTGCACAGAGGCAGGTAGATTTTTCAGGGCTCCTTACCCAGCTCCAGTGGCCTCCAAATATCAGCACCATGACAATGACACAGAAACCAATTGATGCTCTACATATGGCCCTCGTGTCAACCACACACTTTCCTGCAAACATGTTTTCAGTCTGTACAGTGAAGCAGTATGGTACCATGGTCCAGCTGGTAGCAGCAGGACTGAACTTTGCAGAGTACAAGAGTTTGGTATTATACAAACCAAGGGAGGCTCTTTTTCACCCGCTTCATCTCCTGCAGCATGAGGACATAGAGTCAGGGACAACTCTGCCCACTCAGGCTCAGCTCACCAAGGACAGAAGCTGTACATCTTTTGTCCCAGTGTGAAAGGACAGGGACATTTCACCCAGCAGCTAAAGGCGATCAGGTTTGGGACATTCACACCCTTCTGCCAGGTCTTTGTAGGTGCGGAGAGCTGCCTGACAGCCAACAGAAATTAAAATTCAAACCACAGCTTAAGGGGAAAAATCCTTCTTCCCCTTATTTTAGCCTCATTTCCTAAGGAAAGGGCCATGTCCTTTGGGTGTATACATTGCTGCCTTTGTATTTTAAACCTCTCCCATCTTTCTGAAATATCTGTCTGCCTTCAGCTGTATCTGGCAGAGGAGTGGCCTCCAAGCTATAATACTGTCCCAACTATTGTGAGAATAAGCCACCAGGCAGAGGACAGGAGCTCTGATCATGGAGGAGAGGGCTGCCTTGTGAGCCCAACCTTTATTAGACATCAGAGAATCAGGGCAGAGGAACACTCCTGAGGTGAGGTTTTATTAGGTCTTGCTGCTTGAGGAATGACTGGCTTTTCCGTCCTGCACAGAGCCCTCAGGGGTATAGGTTACGCCTCTCACCATGATAATTACAAAGGGATGCGGCTGATGATAAATAAAAAGGATGCCACATTCTGGGGAGGGCAAAGCCATTTGCGGCCAGTAGGAATTTTCCTATTGGCTTCACGGAGCCTTAGTCAGCCCCGCTGAGCAAAGGGCTGCACATCTGGGTGGAGTTCAGTGGGAAACATCTTTCTCAGCCCATGAAAATGTTAGCGATTTCAGCACTTTCCTGTTCTGGGCTGGGAGGAATCACGAGTCTTTTAGAGCTTTTTAATGAGCACAAAGGAAAGGAGAGTTGAGAGTTGAGGTGAACGAATTCCCAGGGGTCAGGACACCCACCCAAAAGCAAGGTGCCTTCATGTAAGCCCTTTGCCTGTCTCATTCTGATGAAGGTTTGTTTCTCAGTGCCTGAGCGATTTGTGATGTCCAGGTAGTTCTGTCATCTGCTGCCTGAAATGCATCTGATCTCTATCTCATTTCAGAGCTGATGCGGTCCCGAGGAAACAGGCTACTGTGCATCACCCACTTGCAGCAGGAACATTGGTGGTGTTGACTGGAACGTGGGATGGGTCCCTGAGCCCTTCAGCTCATCACAACCTGGTCTGAGTGTTCTGGTTTAGGTATTTATCCTCTTTCTTAATATTTTGCATTCTTTTTTGGTTTACGGATTTTTTTTTCCCTCAGTTATTTCCTTTGGTTTCCAAAAGAAAAAAAATTCTGGGATAAATTTAGTGAAATAGCTTATTCATGTATTTAGAATAAAAATGCCACCACAAACTTTCAAACTCTCTGCAGTGGCCAGGAATGGTTGCAGAGGCAGGTACCTCCAGGCACTACATTTGCAGTAAAGCGGCAGCAAGTGAGATTTTTAGGCATCGACCAGGCAGCTCCGGCTGGATTTCCCTCGCTACCACTAGAGGGGAGGCAGAATTTTCTTCCATAAATTGCCTGGTTGACGGGGAAAAAAATCCTATCACATCACTGCGATGTTGAAGGCACTTCAAAACGACTCAGATGTTTAACTATTGTGCTAGTGATCATACATTCACATGGGGCTGCAGGCCAGAAAAAGAGGAGAGACAGAGAGGAAAAAAAAAAAAGCCAGAGTCTTGCAGCGGAAATGCTATAAAGTGCTGAATTTTACCTTAGAGCTAAACACTCTTCAGTGACAAATTTCAAAGGCCATATGTATGGTATTTTCATGAAAAGCAGAAGACCCTAAATTTCTTTGTTTAACTGGAAGCGTTTTCCCTCCCTGAACAGGAGGCTTCTGTAGTTCACCTCATTTATTGTGAGGCTACAAATTTTGCCTTTTTTTTAATTTTTTTTTCTGACATGGTGAGATCTAGAATATAGAAATAAGGGCAACAGGAATTGAAGAAAAAGTATATTTGCTGTAATGCCAACAGGAAGGTTTGCAAAAAAACCACCGCTGCCACCTTTGATTGTTTCTAGGGATGACTTCAGGCACATTGTGGTGGGGAGCAGTGACTATGTAATGGTAACCAGAAGAGAGAGGAAGGGTGAGAAGGGTATTTTTGTTGTTTGGTTTCTTCCCCAGTACATTCAAAGGTGAGACATACTACTGTGGGCTTGCTGCTGTCACAATCAAGCCTTAGAATAAATAAGATGGAAAAGTTTCCATATGTTGTATCATGTCACCTGCTGGCCTATGTTGTTACACTTGAGTAGAAAAGTTTTGAATATTAACATTATTTTAAGAGGCTGATGGCCCTGAGACTTTTAATCTACATTCTGCATTTTGAACCCTCAGAAACCACGTTCCTGTCTTTTTCCTGAACGTACAAAGTTTAGATATGTACTTCTTTTTTTTTTTTTGGTAAATGGAAGCTAATTTCCCATGTAATCACACACTTCCAGGAGCTGGGACTTTAGGAGTTATTTTAAGAATTGGCAGCACTGGAATATTTAGATATTAAGTTTACTATGAAGGAAGCTGGAAGAAATCTCTATGTGGGAAGGCTCACTGAATATTCATACAAATTACTCTAGTGAGTCTCATTTTCTACCACTGTCTTTTTCCTGGCTGTTCCAACCAGCGAAGTTTTGATCTCGGTGTTTATGTAAAGTTCACTCTTGTCCCGGTATTTGTGTTCCCACTCAGGAACAGCTTTTTGCATGCAAGTCTGTTCTCTGGGAAATTGTGTTATATCCTCCTGACAAAGCTGGAAAGCTAAAGGTCATTCATTTGGGAAATGGAAACGATAGTGTGTCCGATCATGCGGACACATCACATGAATATTAGCCACTGAAAGTTCACCAGCTACAGCTGAGCCAACATTTGCTTGCTTAAAGCCTTTGACCAGGCTCTGTGGATAACAACAAAATGTGTGACAAGCACAGAGACATGGCTGAGCCAGAGACAACCACTTTCTGCCAGGACAGTTGGGTTTGCCTCTCGCCGAGGCCAGGCCACTGGAGATGTCCATTCTGAGCCATGCACCGAAGTGCTCCTGCCTCTGGGGGTTTAAGCCAAGGTGTTGTTCATTCCTGCCGTCTTCCTTCATACTGACCAAGTCCCGGCGATGCAAGCGGGTGGCAGTTGTCCGTGGGGCAAGGGTTGCAGGCTCTACTCTGGGATTTCCATAGAGCCAGTTTGCAGCAGGCATGACTGAGTTTAATTTTTTTCTTACAAATAAGCCTGGTCAATGCTATTTACATCTGGTGGTAGTGACAGTTCTTACTTTTCAAACTTCTGATGCAACAGAGCATCTCAAAACACAACCAAAGCAGCAGGAACCTGTTGCCATTAGGTGATTAGGCTTTACCTGGCACTTGGGAGCACAACATACTTGAACAGAGATGGATGTAAGGACACACACAAAAGCCACATCTTTTTACAAGCAGAACTGTTGCTGATAGGCACCAGTATTTCCCATTGGCTCCAACAATGCCAGAGAAATTCACACCTCACCTTACCTTTAGCTTTTTAAGTATGGTTTGCTTAAGTCAGCTCATTCCAGGTCCTTTTCATTGCCTGACAGCTGCCTGGGAGAAAGCCACTGACTTTTCCAAAGTGTGCAGCCATCCGTTCGGCTGGCGCAGGGGGTTTGCACATGAAAGCCTCTTTGAGATAAATCATACTCGCGCAGGGTGATTACCCGTGGAGCCCTGCTGTATCCCTTGTCTTAAAAAGCAGGACTCCGTTGATCAGTGACGGGCTGAGGTTGGCCTTAATTAACCAGCGAGGTTTCTGTCCTCTGGGCCTTGTGAAGATGTAACCAAAAAAGGCAACTCCTTCCAATCCCCCATTCCCCAAAGATGACAGGACAGGCTTGACATCCTAATCCTTCGGGCTTGTCTTGAGTCACTGAAAGGCTTGAGCAGTGTCAAAGCAACCAGCTGATTGCAGTCTTCATGCCAAACCCAACATCTTCATTCCAGTGAGCAGTTCTCACATTAAATTTCCACATGTGTGTCCCCCTGCCCTCTGCTGCCCTCCACACCTCCCCTTTTTCAAAGGAATGAGACTTCTCTGCTGGAAAACAAAACAGAACTTAAAAAAACCCCACCAACCAGCACAACAACACACACACAAAAAAACCCCTTCCAAACCCTTCCAGCAATAACTGCTGTACAAGGCCAGTTGGGACACAGTCAAATTAGAGAGTTATTATTACCTAGGGGACATTAGAAATCAAGTTTGTTACTGGCAGTTCCTGTTTCTGTAAAGACTTGTTAATAGCTGAAATTTTAAAGGGTGTTGTTCAATTGGCAAAGCATTATTTTTCTAAGCAGCCACCATGTTCTCACCTGCTGCCGTTGCTCCCGAGAGCTGCAAATGTTTGGAGGAGGTGGAGGCTGTTGACGGGCAGTGGGTCTCTTACTGAGGGGATCCCTGTGCCCCTGGGAAAGGAGCTGCTGCTCCTGCCTGGGCAGGCTGGATGGGAGCCCTCTCCTGATGCAGCCAGAGGCAACTTGGGATGGGTTGCATCTAGTCTGGCATACTCACAGAATTTTGGGGAGGAAGAAAGTGTCTTTGAGACTGTAGTTAATGCAGAAATGGAAGGAGAAAGGAGGCCTGGATTTGTGGTCCCTAAGGTAAACATTTTTTGGTTGCTTGCAACTTCCTCAGTCACAATGACTCAATAAATCAGATTTTTCACTCAGGGCCAAATCCTTGCAAACATCAGTGATGCCGGCTTAGGGGAATCTCTGTAAATCTCTGCTAATTTCCATTTTGGAGTGTTGTGGTTTTACACAGTGATGTGACAGAAGCAGACTTCATTTTGGCAGAAATATGCCCCCACTGTAATTTATTTAACCTATGCAGTTTCCATGCAGTTTACATAGGCTTTATGTCAGGGTGACTTTTTCATTGTCTAAAATTATTTTAAAAGCAAAGAAAAACAAAAAAAAAAGGAAATAAATCTAGAAGGAAACATAAAATATAAAATGCTTGGATTTTGAACTGTATATGATCCTAAAACTTTTATTCTTCATTGTCTAATTGGGATTTTTGGAGGAATCTCAGTGCGGATGTGGAGGAGAACATAAGCTTCTGTCCTCTGTGTGTTTGGTCAACACGAAGCACAGTAAATGTCCTGCCCCTATTTTAGCTTTCTATAGCTGTATGTGCACACGTGTATTTACAGGTGTGCATGTATGTATTTATATATATAACTATTGTTTACAGTATGACTGGTTACATCTGTCCAGCTGCCTATAAATTTATTATAGGCAATTATGTATGTAATTGAATTCTAAAATGCCCTATAAATTGCAACCATCTGATATGTATATAATAAATAAGTCTTACATAAGGACTGCATACACTTCAGAGTTTAACACAATATACCCTTCTTCCCACCAGGACCAAAGGTGAATGTTTTAAGAGGGCACAGAGGAAAGGTGAGCTGTGCCACAGGTTTTAAGCTCCTGTAGCCCAAAAGTTCACCTTTTCACTGTTTTTTTTTTTTTAATGAAGAGGTGGGCAGCTAGCCCGGAGGAAGCCCTGCCTGTCACTTAGAGCTCAACACAGCATCTCTGGGGTAGGACTTTGGCTGAACTATTTAACCCCATTCTGTCCTCAGTTTCCTCATCTCTAAAATGGGCACAGGGACAGCAGTTGAACTCCTGAAGAGTTGCTGTCCAGGGCGCCTGCAGAGGGGCAATGCCCCCCATTTTTCACCCCTGGAGGGGAGGGGACAGGCACGCTGTGGCCAGTGCAACGAGGAGGGTGGCTGTGGGCTGGACACACTCCCGCACCCCACCATGGCCATCTCCAAGAGAAGCATCAACCACAACAATAAACACCAGCAGCTGCAGCGGCTGCGATGAAGGATGTCGCCAAAACCAGCAAGAATCCAACTTGCTCAGCCAACTCCTGTTTTCTCAGCAGAAAAGGAGGGGATGAGGAAAGGCCAGGCTTGAGTCGGGGCTGCGGGTCTGCGGGCTCAGGGGACAGGACGGGATGGGACGAGGGTCCCAGCTGCGGGAGCTGGGGCAGCCTCGCATCTCTCACCAGCCACAGCTCCTGGCTCCCCGTCCCTCCCTCCCCGCAGTCCCCGGCTCCAGCCCCTCTCCCCTTCAACACTTTTGCTTTATTTACGAATATGTCGCTGGAATTCAAATGAGTTATCTATTCTGTGGCCGCCTCACTTTCCCACAGAGGGACAGTGCCTGCCTGACGCAGGGTCCGGCCGAAACAGCAAGAGAAGAAAAGGAAAGAGCAAAAGAATGCTTTTCAGCTCTTTTTATTCCTCCCCCCCGTCCTTATTTTATTTTGTGTGTGTGTGTGTCGGGCGCACTCTTCACTGGCTGTGCCCCCCCCTCCTCGCTCCCCTCCTCCCCGCTTTCATCCCCTCGGCCCTGCTTTAGCCCCCTTTATGTTACACGATAGCTCGAATGGAAGCCCAGGAGGGTCCTATAGGGAATGCATAGGATCCCTGGGAGAAAGAAAGCCCCCAACAAGCTATACACCAGATGTATAACGTTATATGGTCAAACTGGCAAACACAAAAGCGGAAAAACAAAAGACGTGAATTAGGGAGAAGCATTCAAAGGCGTGTTTTGAAAACAGCCCAGCCAAGAGGCTGGATTCCCCCTCCTGAGACTAAATGTTTGAAAGAAAAGGTGCTGAAGAAAGAAAGGGAAGGGGGAGAGCAGGAGGGGGTGGGGGAAGAAACCCATTTTTTCTAATTAGCTGAAGTCTATCAGGCCCTGAATTTTGCAACTAGTTTTGGGTTTGTTGGGTTTTTTTTTTTTTCCCTCTTTTTATTTCTCCCTTGAAATCAAACATGGGAAGACGAGGTGTTTGTCAAAGTGAGGGCGGCTGGTCAGAGGGGTGTTATGCCAAAATCTGTGCTGCCTCTCTCCCTAGTCCAGGCTGTAATTAATCCTTGGGCTTTCCCCTCTTGTGTTTCCAGAGGGCTGCACCTTCCTTTATATCAGCCTCCCTTTTCTAACTTTGCCCCCACCCACCCACAAATCTTGAAACTGGGAAGGTACTGGCCAGGGGCAGAATAGGACGAGGCATCTGCCTTTTTTTCCCTTTTAATTAGCCTTCATCAGCTCAACACCCAGCGTGGGTGACCAGCTCTGACCACTTGTCCCAGTGAAAATTGTCCCCCTGTGGTGAAAATTCATCCAAAGGAAAAAAAAGGAGGAAAGCCAACCAAATAAAACCCCAAAACCAGGGATTTCCATGTGCGGTTGCAGAGATTGCAGGATTACAGGGGCAGGTTGAACGCTCCCTGCTTCCACCACTTAATGCCTCAGCACCAGATCGGGGTTCGTGTATCTGTGCTCGGCGCTTCTCTCCCACTATAACCCTGAGAAGGAAACTCAGGAGAAACAAGGGGTCAGCTCGGACTGGGCTACTTTTCTTTTGCTGCTGGCTTTGATATTCAAGCAGCAGCACTGGCACCTTGGCAAAGATGACCTGGAGGGTGCCTGGAAAATTCATCCCCTCCTTGCATTGACTGAGTATCACGAAGGGCCAGAATTTGCTGCCTTAGCTTATGCACAAAATCAACGGGGCTGCTAACAGAGGAAGGCTACCTTGTCAGGGTGAGATGGTAGAAGTCTTACCCTAATTTTAATTTAGGGTAAGACCTTAATTTTTTTAATTTAGGGTAAGACCTTAATTTTCTCTGATCTTGCTCAGTGTATAATACAGAAATCTTCCCTCTCTTCATGCATGCAAACACACAGATACACAAATCTGCTGTCCTGGCCCTTTTCCTCCTGACTCCAAAAAAACTACAGGAAGTGCTAAGATGTACTTGGGGAGAGGGAAAAGAGGAGAAAGTAGAGCAAAGGGAGAAGGTGAACAGTGTTTGCTGGGGAGGGGGAACACGTTCACAGCTGTAGCGGAGGCACTTCCCACCGCCACGCAGCATCGCTGACCGGGTGCAGCTGTGGGCCACGGGCTGTGTAACGAAAGGGTGGTCAAATGAGCTAGACCTATTGCAGGGCTCCTTATCGCTGTCATTAAAAACAGCCGGCTGCTCTGGGATGTGAAACCAACAGCCTCACCACTACTGCAGCGGTGAAGGCTGCAAGACAGCTCTCCCTATTTCTCTGCAAGTGTCAGCCCTCTCCCCTCCTCTGCCAGCGGCAGACAGAGAAGCGCAGCAAACTATTAAGATATCCAATATATAACAAGGGGCTGGCAGAATTACCACGCTGAAAATGTATGTTCACAGTTGAACAATTCATATTTTAGCTCCTTCACCTGGTGGTACATTTTTTTGATATACTTGTGGCAATGGATAAAATAGATTCATTAGCTTTGATTAACCTTCTTTAACTAGAGTTAAAAACCTGCTGCAGACAGCTCTGCTACCAATGCAGCCTTTAGGATGCTTTATCATGTTTAAGACCCAATTACTGTTGTACCAAATAAGAATAAACCATCACAATAAAAATGTGGTGCACACAGCCCTGTTAAAGCTCACGGCGAATAATCATTAATTTATAACAGCGGCTTCCCCATTTCTATAGTTTTATTGATGGCTACAGTTAATTCAAGTTGAAAACAATGTAACTTGACACTGATCAGACCAACTAGTTTTCTGGTTTTATTGACTTTTGCCTTTTCTTTTTTTCTTTTTTGCTTTGTGTTTGGAGTCTCAAATGGCTACTTCTTAATAAACCCTCATAAAAAACAGGCAGAGAACAGCAAGGCATAGATGAAAAGGCTTTGGGGGAGATTTTCAAAGGCACAAAAGGTGCCTAACTCCCATTGACTTTCAATTACTGATTCATTTTTATTACGAATTTTGAGGAATTAGGAGGCAGGGTTGAGTTTTATGCAGTTATTTGTTTGTGTCAGCCATGAGGCTAGCATTTTTAAGAAAAATTATGCTTTAAATCAGTAATTGCTTCGAAACTTTTTTGTTCGTTCATCTGCAACCTATTTGCTTTTCTGCTTTTCAGAGAGCTCTTTGATCTTAATAAAAGTCCAGAAGGAATACAGAACATAAATACACTTGTTACTGCAGCTTTTTTGGTTTTCGCCAAGGGCCTGATCCTGCACTCACTTTAAACTGATGATTAACTTCATAAATGTTCGGTTAGGCTTACTCATCAGTGTAAAACTGCCTATCTGCTTAATTTCCTTTGCAGGATCAAATTCTGTGCTAATTGAAAGAGCTTCCATGTGTTTGTTTTACATTTCCTTGCATTTTGGCATAACTGGATCTGGAAAGCAGCTGCAGAACGCAACGTGTTAATTTTGGACAGGGTTTGACTGAAGTGGGAATAATAAACAGTGAGATGCTGCAGCTTTCAGGCAAAGCAGAGTAACAACAATTAAAAAAAAAAAAAAAGAGAAAGATGCTAAGGAAACAAATCTCCAGTCAGTAAACGAACAAGTGGAGTTTGATATTTGATTTAGCTGCAGCCAGGCCACCAGGATTGCGAGCTGCTGTTTGGGAGTGAGAAATGTTAGTGCTCGCAGGCCAGCCTCTCTGGTCTGTCTTTTCAATGTTTTCTCTTTTGAGTCCTCCTTCTACAATAAGCTAAAGATGGGATTCCGGTTAAACTGTATTTTTGTTCACAAAATGAAGTGCAAATTCTCAGCAATGCAAAACATCAAGGAAATAAACTCAATCCCCATGGTTACTAGTTTGGAAAGTTTGGGTCAGAGGAATGATCCAAATCCAGTTGCCCCTTTGCAAGGACATTGTGCCCAGTGAAATCTGCTGCCAGGTAGGCTCATGAGTATTGTTTCTGGGCTGATTTTAGGATATCGTGCTCAGTGGATTGTACACCAGGTGAGTGGATTTTACACCAGGTCAGGGTAGATGCCGCATCTTCTGTGCTGATTTTATGTACCAACTCCATTTTTTTTCCCAGCATCTTTTTCTCTTTTCTCATAGCTCCTACAGTTCACAACATTGACTGTACTCCTTCAAACTTTAGATACAGTTTCTTTCCACAGTATCAGACTCTCCACTTGTGTGACCTAAAATAATGCAGTTGAATTAAGTGAAACTATATTAGATCTGTTTCCGGTGTAAACTGGTGTATCTCCTGGACCAGCCGACAGTTTCAATAAAATTCTGTTTTGGGTTATGCATGTTATCCAGGCAATTCCAGTGTTTGCAGTGGAACTATTCCCCCATGAGTTAAATGCCTTTGTGAATTTGCAGAATATAAGTCACACCTTTTGAGAAGAGCTGAGAGAGGCAGAAGTGGGTTTATGCTCCCACTGAGGTCTTGCTCCCACTGAGTGGAAAGGAGCTTTGCTACCCTTTTTCCTGGAGCAAGACTAGAACTGATATTAGCTATGCATTATGCTTTGGTCTGCAAATGTTTGCAAAGAATGCCAGATACTAGACTGCAGCTAAAATGTCTTCAAAAGAACCCCGATTTAATATTTCATCAGAAGAACAGAGAGGGAGATTTGCTAAACATCAAACAAATATTAATACAAATGCCTCCTGAAAGCAAGTCAGTTATGAAAATCAGTGAATACAAATGTTCCAATTGACATTACTGGTGCATGTTTGTGGGCTTTTTGTTTACACTGCCACATCATGAAAAATAAAATACACCCAAACTGTGCATATTGATAAGGATATGCTTTCATCTCTGAGTCTGGTGACATGTGAAAGCCAATTCAGTTTTATTCTTGTACCTGATATTTTCACCATGAAACCTTGAAGAAAAATACTGCTTCTGTACTAGCTGGGTGCATTTTTCTTCAGATGAGTACATGCATGGAGAAAACAGCTTTAGGGAAGTGACCGTGTCTGATCCTGCTTTAGACTATAGCTTGTTTCTGCACATCGTGGGGGAAAGGGTATAGAAAAACAATTAAATATATTAATCTGAAAGTTAATTCTTTGATCTGCCTTTTGCTTTCTTGTAACATTGGCAAACTCATCGAAACTCAAAGCGATCAGTGAAAGCTGAGACACCTACAGTCAAGTAGATGGGTTTATAACCCTTGGCTACGTGATGGTATTTTCCAGACTATGCCAAAACTGTATGTTTGATTACATTTCTGTCTCTTTGGGCAGTGTATGTTGAAGTATGTTTGAAGAAGCAGCCATGAAGATGACCATGGTGGTGTTCATCCATGGTGATGTTCATCAGTTTTGGCTCAGGCTGTGACTGGGTTGCAGTATTTGGACATGAAGCGAGACTGATTGAGCCTCTCACTAATTAGTCTTACTAAATCTGCAGACTTTAAGTATGATTTTAGAAGGGAAAGTAGGAGAAGTCATTCCTACCATCCATTTATCTTTATTCTTATTTTTACTTCTTTCATTTTTCCTCAGAAGAAACGGTTGAAAAAAGAAGGAAAGGAAAGAAAACTTGAATACCTTTAACTCGTTGGAAAGGTAACTAACAATTTCATTAAGTTAGGGACCACACTCTTAGCCATCTTTGTTTTACACAACTTGGGGACAAACTTTGGGGACAGGTATTTCTGCCCCCAAAGAGACCAAGCTTCAATTTCCAAGAAGTCATCCAGTTCTAACCTACTTGACCGCCTCTCATACAGTAGTCCTAACCCATCCTACAGCAACTGGAGTGATTTTATGTGCTGAGAATGACAAGTAAACACAAAATAATAATACAGGTTCCACCTCAAATGTATCAGCAAAGACAAGAAGCCACAGCTTGTTAGGCAAAAACCTGTTCAAACCCCACAAGAGCTGTAAATAGTCAGAAAGAAGATGCCTACAGATAATGGTAAAGGAAGGAATGGAATCCCACAGTTATGCTATCAACCAGTGATATCAGCAATGCCATCAGAGGCAAAACTGCTGAGTTTCATGAGAATATGAAGGAATCAAACTGACATTTGAATCTACTAGTCATGGTTCCCATCTAGCACTCTTCATATAAATGTCATTATGACTGTGATGGTCACAGTAGGAATAAAGCCTGTAGGTCTAGTGTTGGTCCAAATGTGGTAACACTGAAATGAGTCAAATTGTGTATTTTTCAATCAAGCACAACTGCATGTGATATTTGGGAGCTCAAATCTAAAATGCAGATTTATGGTGTCAGTGGGCAACTGTTCCATGGGACCCACGCTGGAGGGAGCTTGAGCTGTTGCCTTATTCCTTCAGCCAGATTTCAAACAAATTGAAAAGGACAAAATGAAAAAGAAGAAAAAAGACAAAAATGTTAGACAACGCTACCCCCAGAAAAAAAAAAAAAAAAAAGGAAAATAAATTGAATCCTTTGGAGCTGTGTAAGAATAATAGGAAATTTATACTCAATTAAGCCACTCAAGCAGAGCTGTTAATTAACCTTATCAGAAAGGACATTCCATTTTTATAGACCTGAGGCTACCAGCAAGCACTGAACTTTTTAAGTGGATGAAAAAGGTGCAATACGTTGATTTTAAAGTACAAAAGCATATCCAAAGAAAAACTGAGTACATATCCAATACAACTTTTAAGAAGGTTCAGTATTAAAAGAGAATATAGGAAAAAATATGATGAAAGGAAACAATGTTTCTATGTCTGCTACAGAATATCATGGACCAAAAAAAAAAAACCATCATCAATGATATCATGTTGCAATGACATATACAAAATCTAAAACTGTCTTTAGAAGGTCAGAATTCTGTTGGACAGTCAGATGGACTAAATCATACATAAATATTATACTATACATATCCAAACTAAACATATCTGTAGAGTCTACTGTATCCTACCCCCTAACATGAGAGACAAAAGGATCAAGGAAACTCAAAAAATTACTAGAAATTAACATGGTAACATGGTCATCCTAAAAGGGCAGCAAAAATATCAGCTAGTAAAGTAGAACATATTGAGAAATTAAAAAAAAAAAAAAAGACACCATAAATCATGTGAAACGCATAAAAATATTGAAATATTAGAAGGGGGTGAAAATAACCTGCTCTAATACAAATTATAAAGGACCCGTGAAACTAGCACACATAAAATATTGAGAGAATATGTAGCTCTACTCTCCTGGAAGTCAGCTGAGCTCCCTGGGATATACACCTGCAGAAATGAGAGCACAGTCTTTTTTTTCTTTTTTTTTTTTTTTTTTAAATAACTTAAACAACAGGTTCATTCCATCTTGCAGCCACTGTTTTACCAGCTGATATTTGTTCTTATACTTCACTATAGATGTATATATTACACACACATTTAAACACTTAAACCACACATAAACACTTACAAGGGTAATGGGAATTAGGAGGATTTTTAAATGAAAAAGTTCTTTAAATGACATTCTTCTGATGTTCAAAGAACGTATTAATTCTAGGAATATGAAGAATAGGCTTAAGTGTTTAAATGTTTTGCCTAAATGTCTAGCAGTGGTTCTCCTGAAAATGTTATATCCTTAAATTACACAGTTCAGGCATTCTTGCATAGTAGTGGACTACTACTCACTGTATTCAGGATAATATTTCCAAAACAGAGCAGAAATAGAGCTTCCTTACTCGCAAATAAATTTTTGATTAAAAAAGGAGCCCTTATTCTGTGTCATAATGAAATGGAGATTTTTGAAGTCTCTCATGGGTAGACTCACCAGAACAAGAGCAAGTGGTCAGAGCTACCAGTTAGACCTGGGATGTGAAAGAGCCTGTTCTGGCTTCCTGCCTAACAACCATCTCAGGGAAAGTAATGACTGCTAAATTATGTAGGACAAATCCAGTTTGCTTAAGTGGTTCCTCTGGCAACTGCCATCACAAGAATCTTTTTAGGATTAGTTACACTTTCTGAAATTTCAATGAAAATTTCAATGAAATTTCTCTGTTTAAGTTCATCAGGTTAAGTATGTTAGAAATATGGAATCAGACTGCTACTCTGTCCCATACCGACAGAACTGGTAAATCCATGTATTGTATTCTGATAGTGAGTTGTCCGTTTTAGTGTTGAACAAAATTTCACAACTTCCTGTGGGGAAATCCATCCTATCAACTTTCATTTCTGGGTGAAAATCTGCCTATACCTCACTCTCCACTGTCTTTTTTATTAATTCAAATACTTTTTCTTTGCTTTTTTGATCTCAAATAATTGGACACAATTCCAAAAAACAAGGGAAAAGTGTAGAGATCAAATTGTTTAAAACCATTCAAATTTTGCAGTACTTATACATTGATAAGTAACATGCAGCATTTGATTTCAGAAGCATCTAACAGTGTCATTAACTCTGCTGTGTCACCTAAACAGAGTCACTAGAGCTCTAGAGCATATGCAGATGTAATAAACGATACTGCCTGGGGAAAAGTGAATTTCCTTTACATTAAAGTACAGTGGGGACTTTCAGAGTTTTATAGTATGTGATTAAGTCACACCTTTACCTCTAGATCTTCTACTTTCTGTGAGCCATTAGCAGCTGGAAATGAAAAATACAGAACAATCTTGTAGGGGAAATATTGCCATCCCTATATAA
>NW_010236763.1:173613-199517 GCF_000690775.1 Eurypyga helias
GAAAATATTGCCTATATAAGCTTGTAAATACTAGTATTGCAGACTGCAGGTGGGTACGGGTGTTTTATAATTCCAGAAAGAGACAGGTAGGGGAGCTCTTATAAATATGTTATTAAATGGTAAAGCACACTAAATGTACAAAAAAATGTGTTTATTTCCATGAAGAGAACAAAAATTTATTTCAGAACCCTTCCTCTTCTGGGGAATTTGGGGTGGAATTTGCCAACGTACATCAAGTGGGGCAATGATTTTTCAGTGGGTAATAGCTGCATGTATAATTAAGGTCAAGGGGTACAAATGCTAAGAGCAAGTTCAGGGCATATTTCATAAAAGACTTTGGCTTAGAAAAATGGGAAAGAGGGAATTAAAAATTATGAAGTAATTTTGTATATCTAGATTTTAAATATCTGAATATCTGTCCATTTTCCCATGTTTATGGGGAAAAGACATGCACATGTGCATGTGGGGAGAGACATAGAGAAAAAAGTTCAAAAAGTTTATATTAGTAATTTTTTATCTATCCTCCTTTCACCTTTCCCAAAATGTTTTTTATCAGATTCAGATTTTTCTGAATAACGTTTTCCTGTTGTTTCAACCCAAAATGGAATTTACTCTTTCAGTTTTTCCTCTCAGTGAAAGGACCTGTATTTACATACAGGTATATTCCTCATGAAAGTCTGTTTTGATTCACGTATCTCTGAGTATGAAGAAATGACACCTGTGGGCCATGCAACTTTGGCAATACAACTGGGAATCTTTGGATTTGCTTACTCTCTTTGGACAACCAAGGTGGGTTTCTCCAAGAAGGGCCACATCAGTTGCAGGTCATGCAGAGGATTATGGTGCCACCTTGATTTCTCCTTCCAGAAAGTCTGGACAAAGGTACTACCATGCACACAAAATTCAACTCTGATACAAGCTAATCTAGAGATGACACCAGAAAGCAGCACATCTTCCATTAACTTGCTGCACCAGCCATTTCACCTCACTGTGTCTCAGTTTCTTTTGCCTCCATCATACATCTATCCTGAAAAATCTGTATGGCAGGGAACATCTTTTTATGTCTTTGCACAGCAATGTAAAGAGAGGGGTATCAGTCTAGATTAGAACTGTTTAGTCCTTGCCATAATGCAAATGAATCCTATTAAAGGATGGAGGCCTTAAATAGCCTGTACTGAACCTACTGTGAGTAATTTGGATAACTCTTTAAACAAATCCATTCTACATTCTTTTATGAACAAAACAGAACTACTGTGCTAACCTCATCCCATAATTTCTAAGCCCCAGAAGCCCTACAAAAATGTATCAGCAATTAGTTTTGAATTAAACAGAAAGTGATGAACAAATGCGAAAGTATTCACCTTTGTAACATGGCCACATTGCAGAGATATAAGAGCACAGCTGTTCTCGCCTAAAAAGGAGAATTCCAGAAAAAGAGAGGCTGGGAAAGAAGTCAACAATGGGCCCTGGAACTGAACATCATGCTCAGATTAATTTAGAAACCACTAAACAATTCGCCAAAAAAGAAAAAAGAAAGTTAAAGGAAAAAAAAGTAAAATAAAAAACCCAACATTTTTTTATTAGGCAATAATATGTGTTATTTAAATCCAGCACTGGAAGCAGAAGATCAGGCTTCCACTCTTGACACACCTTAGCTCAGGCCAGTTGTGCAAGCAGAAATGGAGCTGGTATATTTTTTAGTGGAAAATGAAACTGATCCAGAAAAAATCAATCCTCTAGGGGTAGGTTAGGATTCCAGATTTACCTACTTTAACAATATCTAAAAATAATAGGAATCCAGGAGGTTTGAGGGGAGAGAACAGGGATTGCTAGAAAGGAAAGAATCTGGAATGAAGGGAAGGAATTTATCTGGTTCATATTAATTTGTATTAATTTCCATTTAATAGTATAACCACCTGTATTGAAGGAACGAATGTGAAATACTTTCACTGATTGTCCCATGTAACTTAATGCTGAAGGAAAAGTAATTGGATATGGCTTAGGGCTCAAGGAGACCTGAAAGTGGAAGGGTATAGATCAAAACCACCCCCGGTGAGCTCCACTGGCTCCAGTAGCAATGCGGCATCTGAATTTCAGACGTGCGTGCACGCTGGGCTGAGGGCACTCACCACTCCCCTGGCTGTCGGTGGGTAAAGTCCAATTTACATCGGGCTGAGGAGCCAGCCTTGCCTTTGGTATTTAAATCTCGATCCTGAGGTTGGCCAACTGTAAAAACAAACCAAGCAGTGTCATTTGATTTGGACTCCAATAATAATTTGGCAATGTCAACCTTTTCAGAGGTCTCTCAGCTTATATACTTCACTGTTATTGAAAGAGGTGTTTTGGTTTTACTCGCTGAAAAATCCCCAGTTCTTTCACCCTTCCGGTTTGCTAAACCATGGGCCAACACCTGTGCCGGGTGTGTGCGTGTTAATGGCTCCGAAAGAGACCCACACATCTGCTGCGGTGAGCCACCGGGTTTGGAAAGCTGCTACATGTCATGAGGCTTGGGTGGCCTCTTTTAACACCTTCCTGGTCTAGGGGTATTCTTCCAAAACCCTTCCCATGAAGTGCTGGGCAGCTCCTGCAAGGAACTGAGCAGTTTTCCACTTGCCGTAAATTGGGTGGATCAAAGTCCCATGGCAGCTTCATGGCTCTTGGTGAGTGCAGAACCAGTAAAGCGCTCTGAGCCTTTTTGGTTGGAACCAGTGATGGAGATGGAAGGCGCCAGTACAGTCAAACCAGTGCTCTCTGAATCCTAACTGGCCTGAAAATAAACCCTGTCCATGTTACTGGTCTGTCCTTGTGATTTCTCAAATCTCAGGAGAATTACCTTTTGGGTTGCATTATTAGTGGGTTCCCAACAGATGGTGCTAATGAGACTATTAAGTAGCCTAACCCAATATGCAAATGATGCTGCAAAAGGGGCTGCTGGGACCTGTCCTTTTCTTCTTTCCAGCTTGTGTTAAAAAGGAACTTTATTAAACATTGCTACAAGAGGCTTCCACAGGCTGAGAAATTTGTTTTCGAGCCTCAGCTGAGGAAAGCAGAGGGAAGTTGCTTTCTTGTCCAGAATCAGGCTGGCAGTAGAAAGGTCTGGGTGTTGGGAATTAATTAATACAGGTAGACCAATCTTGAATCCTTGCTACTGGTATTTAACAAAGCCGTGACCAAAAGCCCTTTCAAAGTCTGAAAGAAAGCCGTCTTTGTTTGTGTGGCTGCTTGAATGTTACTCGGTTACCTCCTTCTACACCCTGTGGTTTCATGTAACACACCAAATACAATGTTTAAGTAAGGTTAGTGTTATGTTATACAGTCTAACAAATAAAAGGATGTTTAAAGTTAAGGCTGACATTCCATCCTTAACTTTTTGTACCTTTATGTTACATCACACCTCAAACATAACATTGATTTAGGGCCCCTGCCCTGGCTCTATCAAGACACGGGGAGATTAATTACATTAAATACATTATTCTGACCTTTGCGTTAACTACCCATTCCTTTGACGGTTTAATAATTTCAACCTTTAGGTAATGTCGGCTGTTAGCACACTCTGTTAGTATTTTTTTTTTTCTTCTTCTTTAAATAGGAATATCCCCAAACATTAAAAATGGGATATTTCCATGTACTTAAGGACATATTTTGCAGTTTCTTTTCTAAACTGGACATTATGGATCAGCTTTTCCAGATTAAGCACGTGTAGATACACATGACACGTTACAAAAGTGCAAACTTAACTTCAGAATATAAGTCCTAAAATGAGTTTGTTCACACTACTTTTCTGGGATAACGTGTCAGATACCCGTACCTGTATACATACAACCAGCATTCATTTATGCTTACACGGGAATACATGGCCTTATTCTTTCAGCACCAGATAGCATTGAATAACACTGCCTCTGAGTTATTATCACCATTGATTTAAGCACGTTTATTCTCAAATTCAGAAAGCTCTGATACAGCACTTACACCCAGTGCCCACTGTAGACCTAAAACATGTCCTACTTTTCACTGCAGAGAGAGCGAGGAAAGGGGAAAACAAGGTGGCTTTGTTTGGCACCACAAATACCCCAGAATATTTCCTATTGCATTTGTTTTTCTGGATTAATTTTCAAAACCTGAAAAACATAGTTTAGAGCAGAAATAAGGCCACTACTTCTCTATAAAATTACTAACAGTCTAAGAAGAGCTTTTCCGGTATGACCCATGTCCAGTGTCTTGCCTGTGACGGTGCTAGTTGATAAAACTATAAAAAATGGCGCAAGTGCACAGGTGGAAATAGGTTAGGGTGTCATTAGTTTCTTCTAGGCATTACTTAAGGTTGTTCCTTTTCTGGAGATGGATCACCAGCTCAGTATGTATAGGTATTTTAGTATTATTTGCTAATGGACATGGGCTTGGGCAGGGAGCAGGGCACTGCTGGGGATTGGAGTAGGTAAGAACTGTGGAGTGAGATGAAGCAAAAGAAATCCTTTCCCTCTGTCAGCATCTCAAAGGTGCCTGGCCAGATTTCTGATGGTGGCAACTTCCTGGGAGTAAACTCAGGTTTCTCCCAGACGACCTTCAAATTTCATGATATAAAGCAGAGTTAAATGCCTTTGTTTCTTGTTGGAAGAGATGTTATGGGTACTGTTGAAGAGAGATGCGGAATCAACTTCACCTACGATGATAGAAGTCCTGGGGCCTTTAATGTAGAAAGTTTAATTTGAGAGGCTGGACATTGGATCAAGGGACTGTGATAGGAGCTTCACTGAGGCTCTTCTAACACCTGAAAGTTCTTACGTACTCTCAGATTAGTCCATAAACTGGAGTCTCCTCTCTGTTATTGACCCACTCTGTGGCTGTGAACAAGCCACATATGCTAGGGGGAAACTGTGCTTACTGGTCTCTAAGGGCAAATGGCAAGGTCTGGAAGATTATAGACCTTGCCCTGAAACCAGGAGGGTATGTCCTCCTGGTGAGGAAACTGGAGATGTGTTTGTTGAAAATGTTTCAGCTGTTGACTCATAGAATGGATTGGTGTATTCCTTTGATACACAAAAATTTTTAGATATATTCCCCTCAGCCTCCATTCTTTTCTCTCTGTAACCACCAGGATTACTTCAGTGTCATGGGAGCCAAACATAGCTCCCTATCATGGTTTCTTGTAGCAGTCTTTGGTGCAGATGACTGTGGATCAGGCAACAGGGGTAGTTTCAACTACACACATAATCTCTTCTTTTAGTCCTTCTTTGAGGGTCTCTGATTTTGAAGGGGAATTTTTATCATCAGAATAAAATCCTGGTTGAGCCATTTCATCTCAACACAAGCTGAAGGCCAGACATTTCCAGACCTTATTTTAGATCCTGATTCTGTGCTAGGGGAATTCAGTTAAGCTTACAGCGTAGCAAGACTCCTATGACTGGTTCTTGATACATAAAATAACAAGGACAATTCATAAATTACTTTGCATGTGACAAATCTCATCGGGACTTGACACTGTGCAGGATAAAAGGTGTCAAATGTGTTTGGATTGCATCAGGCTGCTTACCGCAGACCAGCATTTGCACTGCAAACGTATTGTGCTGCCATATACTGCAGTGCTGAAAGAAGGATAAAAATAAGCGACAGAATAAAAGGACACATGATTTCCACTGCTGGCAAGGTGACGTCTGCCATCCTGGCTGACACACCAGTGATTAAACTCCAGACTTCCAGAGCTGCTGCTGTTGTAGCTTGAACTGGAGTCAAACCTACATAGCTGGGCTGTAACCGTCATGGTCTTAATGTATTGGACATGCCTTGTGACCCCCTAATGCACAGACACGTACACAGGGCTGGGATTGTCCCCAGATGCCTGTTAGGACTTCCAGCCTGGAATCATGAATGCTGAAAGATAGCTATTAAGTGGAAAGGATGTAAAATACATTTCAAATTAACAAAAAGTTTGGCTATTGGTTTAAAAGTCACAACCCTGTTTCTCTGAAAGCAACAGTTTGAGAAAATGTCATATGTAAAATAGGACCAAGAGTTTCACATTTCCAGTTTTTTTTGGGAGACAACAGAGCTATTCTTCTTTCCAGTAGGAAGGAAATGTTCTAATACACGTTTGTCTGCATTTTGACATTCGTATTGACTATGGGTTGGGTCAGGGTGAGATTATATAGAAATGAATATAGCTTTGCAGAGGAAAGTTATCTTTTCTAAATTAGTGCAGCTTCCAGTCATTCTGGGGAGAAAGATTTGATTTGCAGAAGCCTGCACCAAATCCATCCATGCTGGATATGTCCTGTAGATAAAGTCCCAAGCTCCCTGGTACTATTAACCGGCCCATTTTTCACTATAAAAAAGAAGCTGGCATCACAGCTTTGGTCAGCTTTTGTTTGGCTCTGAGCCACATCATGCCTTTTCTACCTTGGAAGCAAGATGACAGAAAGCCCTAGGGGGAACAAGATAATCATCTTTCTGATAAAAAGTAAAATGCAGAGGTGTAAATGCAAGCCAGCTTTCTGGAATTTAGCACAGGCTCTCTTAGCTTAGCTGTGACTCTCAAACCTAGCCCATCAGGCAGGGAAGAGGAATGAAACTCTTGACAAGAACTGAACTTGGGTCCAAACCACCATCCATCTGTGCCTGTGATGCCTGTCCAGTGCCCTGTAAATGGGGAATGGGCAGTGGGGAAGAAACCACTTCTCTTTCTCCTGCAGTTCAACATGGCATGCTTAAAGTTCAATGGTCTGAAAGAAGAAAGCAAAATACCTTTCCAAATGTAAGGACAGAGAAAAAAAAAAAAAAAAAGAGGGAGGGGGGAAAGCTGCATAAAACCAGCTCTACCAGAGCTGAGTTGTAAATGGGAGAGGAGCTGAGGAGCTGCAGTGGCTGCAGGAGGGGGTATGGGGAGGGGAAGAGATCAGGGCTACAACTTCGAGTCCCTCCGGGGATTTCCTCCATGGATTGCAGAGTCATTTGTAAAAATCGACTGTGACTGTTACACTCACACTTACTTCTTGTTGCTTTATTCCACTTGCAGCCCAACATGTTTTTCCACCGACACGCAGATTTCGAGCTGTTTTGTTTGGACTTGCCAGTGGAGGGGCTTCGGTTGACACAAAGGGCTTATCAATAACATTGAACCCTTTAAGACAGCTGGTTTTGCTTCCCGAATCTCCTGTTAAGGAGCAAAAGGGGTGGCTGGAGGGAAAGGAAGCTTGAATCGCAGCCAGTACCTTCCACGGGTAGCACACTTCAGGCAAATCTAGAATTACCTCCCTCACGGCTTCAATTCCCCAACAGTGCTGAGGCCCCCTCCACTCGGCACCAACAGAATAAGCCTTCACTGGATTGCTTTGGTAAATCCATCATTTTTGCATCCTAATAATTAGCCCAGCAGCTGTTGCAAAGCTGGAAACATGACCGTTTCCTTTTTATTGAAGGGATCACTTCTCTACATGAGTGATGTCCATTTTAACTCTCCCCTGATATGCATAAATACACACGCAGCCAGTGTGACTTTAGGCATGAAAAATCAGTAATGGGTATATGATTCTCAAATCTAGTAGAACTGATAAAAATCAAGGTTGCTGTCAGCTGTGTAAATTGAGAGCTCCAAGTGAATTTGGTGGTTGGTCTGGGAAAAGGGCGTTTTTCTGCTGGTGAGTTGCTCCCTCTCGTGGAATGCCAGAGCGTCCGTAAAGCTCTGCCGTTCCTTGGATGGCTCTGCTTGAGGCACAGTGTGAAACCCAGAGACATGCACACACACACTCACAAGCCTGACCCTGTGAGCATGGAAAACATCCCTGCTCTCTGGGTTTTACGCCAGGAAACTTGGCTTGCTGAGAAGAAATCTTTAGGAGTGAAAAGAGTCTGCCCTCCCAGAGCCTCATCATTATTGCTTTGTGTAGCCTCATTAGTTTGGCTGTTTCGGAATCCTTGTACAGCACTGATCTGGGGGTCTTGAAGAGGCAGAGACATCTGAAGCTAAGAAACAGGAATGGCTCTTTTCTTTTCCCTCACTTCTGTTTGGTTGCTGTTGTCCATTGGCTTTCTCCAGGACAAAACAAAACCTGTTTTGGGGATGACTAATTATTGTTGAATTATTACTACATTATTAACTGAATAGCTATTATTGCTAGCCTATTAACTAAATAGATTTCCTGTTCCCTCTTTCTGTTTAAAGGTTTCCCCTATATCTGTAACTCAGATAATCTGAACCCTTATCCATTCTCCCAGCCACAAGAATGAGCCAACTTCCCTGTCATCCCATGGGTATGATTCCCCTCCACCCCCCCAGGATAATCACATGTTCTGGACTAGTATTTTTTTATTGCTTTTATCGAGAGATTTTATTACAAAGGAAAATATGTCCTGTATTTCTTAGGCTGGAAGGATATAGACTTGGCAGTTAGGAACCACCATAGCAATTTTTAGCACAGTGGTGTGGTTTACATGGATTAATCTGCAGTAACTCTTTGGAACCCTCCACCCCCCCAGGATAATCACATGTTCTGGACTAGTATTTTTTTATTGCTTTTATCGAGAGATTTTATTACAAAGGAAAATATGTCCTGTATTTCTTAGGCTGGAAGGATATAGACTTGGCAGTTAGGAACCACCATAGCAATTTTTAGCACAGTGGTGTGGTTTACATGGATTAATCTGCAGTAACTCTTTGGAACGCTCTAAAACAGTTTATAAGCTAAATAACAAAAGTCTTGTAAATGTTTATTTAACGAGACATATTTTGAATAACTGACATGTATAGAGCCTTCCTAGAGAGTGTGTTATCACCATCAATTTTCATGGTCTGATATAATAACAACTACCAGTGTAAACTGTGGCAGGGAAGATATTGACAGTCCGAGGCCGCTGTTAGCAGCAGTGTAATAGTGGGGCAAAGAGACTGAACCGAGCTGAAAAAGCAGGATTCAAATGGGGTTTGCTTCCACTTGGCAAATCATTGGGAGAAAAAGTATGTGGGTTATCTGTTATTAGACAGCGACTGTAAATATGCTGTAGTTACCATGCTATTGCAGTGTAATTATCCAGAGGTTATTCCTTTTTGATAACTACCTACTGGGCAGAGAAAGAAACAGAATTTATAGAGCTTCATTTTCTTCTTTGGTCTCCTAAATTCTGAACTGTGTTTTCATGACACAGTGATGGGCGCTGTCTTACCATCTGTACAGACTAAATTAATCTGGGGAAACACCAGGTTAATTACCTAAACATATTGCTTATACTTAACCCTATTGTTTCATATTTAATATGTGTATTTTTAGAGACAGATAAAGTTATTTATGTTGCAAATGGCTCTCAGTTACGAGTTCATGAACCCTCTGATTAATATGAATTAGAAATGATAATATAGTAAATGTGTAGATTATCTTGAAAGAGAAACCCTGTTTACTAGTCTTATAATTATTACACACAGTTTCAAGCCTTTCATTCAGCTCTTTTGCACCAAGAAATGGATTCTCATCCATCGGTATCAAGAACCAGCTCAAATTCTGGACATATTTCACAACCATTTTTTCCCCTCTATGTGTCTATAGTGATGATGGATGGCACGGACTGACTGTCCTTAGAAGTGAATGTATTTATTTGTCCACGGGATACGGATAGCACATGAAATTGCAGTGGTAGTGTAAACCTCCCCCACACATCACCCTCTGTCAGTGTGGCTCAGCTTTGACAAAAAGGGACACAGCGAGCCATGGGGAAATTGTGTTTAATTCCAAAGTCACACAGAGAGTCAGTGGCAGGCTGACAATGAGGACTTCCAGCCCCTCATCGGCATACCCCGGGCCCCCGCCCCCGACTCTAACGATACAGGGGGAGTTACACTCAGTGCAAGAGATGCTCTGCAAAAAGGCCTCCCTTGCATTCGGTTAAAATGCTGCTAGTGGGATGTGATTAATCTAACTTCAGACTCTAGAATAGCTACTATTAAACCCAGGGGATGGTTTTATTGGGGGGAAAAAAAATTGGCTTAGAAGGGATGAGGGTTGAAACAAAGAAACACGTGTGGGATTTTTTTAGGCCTGATTTCTTAAAAAAGGACATTCTGCACTGTTATCACCATGGCATGCAGGAGTCAGGTTTGTAACCAGTCCTGAGCATCCCACTTTGCTTTGCCCACTCAGGCCAAATGTCCCTTCCACACAAGCTGACAACTAACTGTGCATTTTGATCAGGCATGGTCTCTGTTCAGTAGCTAGGCAGTTTGAATGCTGCTCCTGTCACCTCAGATTAAAAAAGATTTTGGCATGGGCACCTCTCACATGCTAGTAAGCCCCAGAAATCCTGTGGACATTGCAGCTACACGGATGTTGGCGGGTTACAGTTCTGCTAAATTCACCATGAAGAGAAACCCATGAGGAAAGCTGGGATCACCCTTCAGGTAACCTCTTGCAACATAATAGTGACACAGGATGCTGTGATTTGCCACTTTCTATAATCCCAGTCCTGGATGTAAAACAAGTTATTATTTTGAGACTAAAAATCTTGCAATTTTTACTGATGAATGTAAATACTGTATTGATCAAGCTGTCAAAAGATGTGTATACTAAGATTTGATTTATCAGAAAGAGCTTTTCCCAGCAAGATACAGGTGTTAGGTAAGTCAGCTTATTTCTCTTAAAACTGACATCAATATGACAATACAATTTCTCTGGTTCTGGTGTGATCGATACAATTGTTTCTGATTCCAATGTTGTCATAAATCCCGTATAAACACACTTTGTGCCTTTGAGTAAAGTTTGGCGGTGTCCTACTTCCAGGGCAGCTGAGTAGCATCAGACCCTTGTCTCCCTTTTTTTCTTAAAGGCCTTTGATTACCTTCATTACTGAAAGCTCCTACCTTTATGTATTTCTAGTGGCATCCTCACTTATTTGAGTATGAGAAACTGCCAATATGAATTTTTTTTAAGTCCTTCTGCAGAGGTGTGATTTCTTCAGTCAGATTGGTGCTATACCCTACCCCAAATAAATAAAATAATATCACACATATGATTACATTGTAGTACATGCAGTGGAGAAGTAATGTGTTTTTTCGTACACTATTTGTGATGAGGATGTTTAGTGCATAGGCTGCAGAGTAGGATTCCTATAATTGCTCTGCAACCAACTGACTCACCAGTACTGTGACCCTGGGCGTATCCCCCAGTCTCTCTGGCCCTGACCTTCTTGTGTAAATTTTATCTCCTTCAGAGAAGCTTTGTCAAAATAATTTATATTTTAAAACATGTTGAAATCCTTGGCTAGAATATACTATTACAGTTCATACACACAATAGAGGACATGGGTGTCCCGGACTACGACTCACTGGTTAGTCACTTTGTATTTGATAAGATTCTTGTGATATTTTGTGAGTCCACGCTATCTGGGTGCATCTCTGCAGAAATCTCTTAATGCTGGTTAATAACCTGGCCTAACGAAGCTGCAGCAAACTTGTAATGTCTCTGGATAATACTGGTCTTTACAGAGAGGTTGCACCTACACTGATCTGTCATAGCATTCAAGCTGACGCTTTTAAAACTAGGTCCTTCACCTGTCTACTGCCTCGGTCGTGGTTGGACTTGGTGAACTTTCAAGAGTTTTCAGTGCTCCCTTGTCTTAGTTTCCCATACCTTCAGTCGGCACCAAGGCTAAGTCCCTGAAACGTTCACTGTGCTTATGCAGAAAGGTGTAGCCCAGAGTGTTTCTGTTTACAAGCTGTAATTTTATATTAGGAGTTCTATTTATTGCCCAGACTCAGAGCTTTACAGAATATGCCAGGAGATCTGTCCAGTGATTTCTGGAAAATAACAAGATAAGAGGTTAAGTAAATTTGGAGAAGTATTGCTCCAGAATTCACATCTTTGCACACACAAATAGTGGTGCAAAGTGGGGATACACTTTGAAATGAAGCACTTGTGCAAGCCATTCAGTCCTTTTAGCCTAAAATTATGTGGTTTAGGTATGGATGAATATAGCATAGACCCATGCACGTTAGAAAAGCAGTGCTGGAAACAATGTAAGTGCTTGGGAGTTATATACCTTTCCCAGAAGTTCTTCATTAGATGAAGGTAGTCCTGGAGTATCCTGAATTTAATCTTAGAATCTACAGCAGGAGCAGGAATGACCTACCAGGTTGGCCATAAGAGTCAACCTCATGGAGAAGGATAGGTCTGGAGGGAAAAGGCTAGCATGTCCTCCTCTGGCCATGTGATCTGATGGCAGATCTATCCACTCTCAAAGTGGTAAAGACATCCACTTTATGCTCATGCTCTTGCAAGATGCAGGACTGGCTTCCCAGAGCAGGTCCCCTTCTCCTGCACACCCTGTCATAAGTGATCAAGGCAGGAGAAATGGGAAGAAAGAGCAATATTCCACCTCAAAGGAAAAGTGATGGACAAACCTGCCTGAAACAACAACAAATCACAGCTGAAGATACCATCTGAAAAGGGAAGGAAAGGAAAAGAAATGAACGTGCAGACTTGAAGCATCCCAGGAATTTAAACAGAGGCCGCCTCACCATCCAGACTCATTCCATTTTAGTGCGCTATTTCCCAAGTTGTTGCGTGAATGATCCCAGTGTCTTTGCCTTTACAACCTTGCCTGATAGGCCATTCCACACATTTATTATCCTCGATGTGAAAAAGTGCTTCCTAACGTCTGTTCTAAATCTGTTTTAATTTCCATTTATGCTCCATTGTCCTATAATCTGTTTGGAGCTGAAAATAGAACCAAGGTATGATCTTCTTACAACCCCTGGCAATAAATTTTATTAGTATTTTTTTCCAAACTTCACAACCTTGCAGTAAATAAGAAAGCTTTATGGGGAAAAATAACCTCTATCCTCCTCCACTCTCCTCCCCATCCACAAACCTCATGACCTTTATAAACTTTGACCAATATCATTGTTTTCCTTCCCTCTCCCCCCACCTTTTGACTTAATATTGCATTGGTTACAGGAGTAAACCAATTATGTGAGTATTAAAAATGGAAGCAGTTTGTGTGCTGGCAATGTATATCTTTTACCAATGGCTGATGGAAAAAAAAAATTCTCCCAGCTGCTCTGCAGAGCTCTCTCTATGCAGCTTGAAACATCTGGTTTGTTTTGTGTGCAATCTTTTACACAGGGCATTTGCAATTCTTTATTCAAATTGGATTTTTAGTTCTCTTTCCGGTAGAAAGGTTGATATGTTCGTCATTAATAAGCAGGGTAAAAGTAATATGTATGTAATTAGAATTCAATCATCAGAACCAGGGTGGCAGGGTCCCCTAAAAGACATTTTCATTCACTTCAATCTGCAATCAGAGGATGAAGTTTCCTCCATGAGTTAATGCGGTTCGGTCCTGGTGGACTGTAACATTGCTCCAGCAAGGCATATTTATTTGCATGATTGGCAATTAGAATTTATTGATTTCAAAAAAGGAAATCCTTCCCTGGGTACTAGTGTTTCACTCCCTTGGCTGACGTTGGACAGGAAAAACTGTCAAGATATGGATACCACATCTGGGTTGGAGGAGCAGAACATAATTATTTCTATTTCTCAACAGTAATTTCTCAGGATCAATGGCACTGATGGACTCTGGAGAGAGTTCACGCCAATACTCCTTGGCAGGAAATGAGATGGTTGATGACTATAATAATGAGACCTTTTTGATAATCCCAGTGGAGGATGCAATGTGGGCTCACACCCAAACTAGTCTCTACTAGACATGGGCACTCAATCGGGCTGGTCTTACTCAGTTTAGGCTACAGCTGGAATTTGATATGAAATCAGAAACTGGCCTAAAAGTGGATCCTAGAGTAGTCCTTAGGATGCAATTTCATTACCACAGAGTTTTGAAGAGTTTCTGGCATCTTTGTCTGCATCCAAAACCAGAGTCAGAAAAATGACTGCCCTCCAATAATGGCAATGACTAGGTAAGTACCTTGCACAGGAACTCCAAAGACGGGCAGCTTAGAAATTATAGAAATAATAAGAAAAATACACAGTAGCTATTAAAAAAAGTAAAAATAAAAAGACTGAAGGAGTGAGAAGGGACATCTTTCTAAAACTTCATTTCCCCTTTTCCCCCTCTTGCCTTGGATCTGGTACATTACAGAAAATAGCCGTTTTGTACTGCTGTTGAGGAGAATAGACCCAAGCTCTTGTCTCATACTTACAAGGCAAATGACATTATATAGCCCACAAAGAGTTGAAATATTCTTCATTCTCCACCCTCAACTTGACCAAGAGCCTGAAAGGACTTACAGTGCTGCCCTTTTTACCCATGCCCCCCATTTCCTCTCATCCATTGTTGCCAAATATGCTGTTGAAATTAATAGCACCGCTTCACCTGCCACATGTCAAACTTAATTTTACTTTAAATCAGTCTTAATTATTCTAGTGAAGTTTATAGTTTTAATGGAAAGACACTGCTTGCTTAAACTATAACATTTATTACAAGGGGCCAAGAGAGATTTAAAGTCACGTTGTCTTTCCAAAGTGGACAGTTTTAACTAGATGATATCACATCTCATGTCTTCTAAGAAGGTGAACTTTCTGAACCCAGCTACTCAAGACAGGCCCAATGACAAAAAGAAAAAAAGAGGAAAAATATAAAACATCACACAAATTAAATACAGAGACAAAGTCAAATGCCCAGTGTTGATTTCTCCATGTGCACCATGGTACTCGAGCACCAGTGTGTTATGGACTAATCCTTGCAGTGAACTATTTTCAGGGAATGAAGAGAGGAGAAGGGTAATTCCAGGAACGTGGGTCCCGTTTGATAGGCTGACAAATCAGGTCAATGGCTAATACTGATCAGTATGAAATGCTTCAGCTCTGAGGAAGATTTAATGGTGCTTGCTGCGCTGTAGCTGCCTTCATCTCCCATTGGTGCCACTCATTTACTTGCAGGTGAAACATAAAACTAAGGGCTATTAAAGAGCCCACAGTTTTTCCAGGAAGGAGGGTGTTAGGTCTGCATTAGATCCTGGCACTAATCCAGAGCCTGTAATCACACCTTGCCAACTGTACCGAAAATTTCCCCTATGAGTTCCTTTGGCAACGCCCCATTTTACAGAGCTAAGTCTGTGCAGACTGACAGCAGCCTTTCAGTCCAGCTGCATTTCAGTCATAGGAAAATAACCCCCTGGGCACAATTTATTAAGCACTCTGGGACATCTCTGGCAGTTTTGTTTAGTGGTTAGAACATAAGAAAGAGCATCAGGATTCAATATCTGGCTATTTGATGATTACAAGTAAGGTATTTAATTTTTTGTGTGCTCTGGTTTACCTGCCAGTGAAATAAGTAAAACAATATTGCTAAAAATACATATAGTCCATCGCTATAATGTCTTATTTGCATAGATTATGTCAAGCTGGAGTATAAAACTCCCTAAATTCACTCCAACTCCCTACAAGCCAGCTACCCAAAAGATAAGCATCAGCTGAAGCTTTATACATGCATTGTTTCTTCTTTTTTCTTTCTTTCTTCCTTCTGTGGTCTTCCACTCAGAAAACAGATGGTCTCTCCTCACTGACATTTTCTTGCAGTTTTTAAATGATGCTGCAGTAGGGGAGAACTGAAATGTTCAATCTAGAGCTGTTCAGTCTCAATCTAGGTTCATAATTAACAGTAGCTAAGTGAAGTTTAATAAGGGCAGCCCACCAACTTACTTTTTTTTTTTTCATGGTGCATTCACAGCAAGGCCATAATGAATGTGCAGCTCGTGGAGTTTCCTCTGACCGTGACTCCCTGGAATATTTAGTATTTACCTTTCGTCATAATTAAAGGAAGGGAAATGAAACCTAAAGGAAGATGGTGCGACATCTAATATTCCTTAATATTCTCTTGTTTCTTTAAGTGATGGCTTTTGCTAAAGGAGGGCCTCCCTCTCTTATCACCATCCAGGTCCTGACCTTGGGGCCAGGGATCCTGGCTGTAACTTGACCCTGAGACCAGGTGTGTGCCTGCAGGTCCCCAGGCTGACAACAAAATACCAGCCCATGGTGCAAACAAGTCATTCCTAAGCACATTATTGCCTTTAACTCTTTCAAGCCTATTCAGGCACAAGCACTGGAGTGACTACCTTGGTGCATGCCTGCCCTTGTGCTACAAGACTTGCTTGTGAGCATTCGCAAGCAGCCAGCAAGTGGCTAATAAGCCCTGTGTCTCTGCAATCGTGCCACATGCAGGGATAACCATGCAGGCACTTTGCTGTGAGGACACACAGACTTTAGTTTGGGCAAGTGAGTTTATTGTATCTTGGTGAAAATAGGGCTGAGGGCGTTTGTGACCTGCACAGCCATTGCCTTTCTCCCTCTGCTTTCACAAAACTTGCTAAATCACAGGGATTTTACAGGGACTGACTGCAGGATGGGTGAGCTGCTCCAGGTTTTTGCAGCAGGTCAGGCTCTGGAGACTCATGCACTGTGCCTCAAAGGAAATTCAGCGTCAGTGCCTTCACCCAACCCAGTGACAGTGCATGCTGGACTTCATTAGACACAGTGTGCAAGTGGCCCCAAGAAATTCCCAGCAGTCCTATGCAAACAGGCCAGGGTGTTGTAAGCCTGGGCTAAAGTGCATGGACACACACGGTTAAGCTGTAGTCTAAGCATTTGGCTGCCCTAAATTCTTCATGATTTTAGTATGGCTTACTCATAGGTACTCCTTTTTCCAGAAAAAAAATCCCGAAGAACAACAACAACAAAAAAACCCCTACACCAAACCAAACATCACAATATATGCAATATCTTCTTTTTATTTGCCTGCTACTTATTCTTTCTCTTTTTTCCCCAGCCTTCAGCATGTCCCCAGGTCATACCTGCAAGCCTTTGTCCTCGGCTGAAACGTCTGGAGACTTTTATGGGGGGTTCCTGTCATCACATGCATCCCAGCGCATGGGCTTTTAGGCAGACTCCTCAAACTATGAATTAAAAAGCACAGGAACTGACAGCCCTGTGAACTACCTGTGAAAAATCATACCTGGGTTTATGAAGCTATTATGTCTTCAAGGACATTCGGCAGCAATTCTTGAGGAGACAGTGTTACAGGGGAAAAAAAGGCTTTTTCAACATCAGTATCTACTCTGTAGTCCTGGTACAAAATGAATGCCACTAAGTAATAAGTAGTCCACATTGTTATGAGCATAGAGAGTGATCCAAAATCTATTAAATAGGAGAATTTCCAGTGATATCAGTGGTCTGTGGATGGGGTCTTCAGATAGAAAATCTCACTGGTATCCCATTTGCATTGTAACAGTCTCATAACAATTTGTGCAGTAAAATCATTACCAAAAGCCATTAATAATATGAATACATGAGCACTTCAGCTCTTTCCAAGGGGGCTAAGCCCCCACCTTCTTTCTAGAGTCATGCACAGTTAAAGAAATCAAAGATTTCCCTTTTCTTTTACTGATCATAGCAGTAAAAAAAAATGTAGTCAGGATTGAATGCTTTCACTCTTCTTACCCTCTTTCCGTTTTTGCTTGCTGCTGAAAAATAAAAATAAAAAATAGCCAAATCCATTTTAATGACACTTTATATAAACCATTTTTCCAGACTGAGATTATGGACATCACTATGTTCCACCCCATCACAAACTTTTATGGCTGACTTATAAAGTCCCAGAGAAAGAGATGTATAAAATTAATGCAGACCATGGATGCCGGAAAACGTATCTGGGAGCTTAGGCAGGAGTTCCTTGGAGACAGCTAATATGTAATTGAGCAGTTACCCTCTGGTGTAGAGATATCAAAAGAAAGCAGATACCTGGTTGCTCAGGTAAAACCCCTTCCAAAAATTCATTTTAAACAGATTGAATTTGGTGCTGTAGATTTATAGCCATATTCTCTCATCAGCACAGCCAACCAGAAAGATGCTCATGAGTTGTGAAGGCACAAGACATAAAGGCAGCTTTACTTCCCAGCTGCCTTGGGACATCTTCCCTCAAACTAAAATTTTCACCTATATAACACACATTAAGATTATATGAAGCTAAATATACCATCATGACTGCACATGCCCTTCTGCAAACTCACCCTAGAGCAACAGGTTGTACTGTACAGCTATAGACCTTAGCAAATGAACGTAAAACACTGCAAAAAACTCTTTAAAGTGTTAAAATCAGGACTCCATGCCAGTGCATCCTACCTTGTATGATTTAAATTGGTACAAGACCCTCATGGATTGCAAACACTATATTATCCTTTTTCATCCCATTTATCTTGCAGAGCGAATTTATTAATTCTCCCTGTACCAGAAAAATTGTCTATTTTTCACACGCCTTTTTTTTTTTTCTTCACTATTGATGTCTTTTAGGACTGCTAGGGATGATGCATTGGAAACACTGGAATACCAAAAGCTTTCATCTACTAGTCAGAACATCGGATAAACCGAGTCTCCAGGTTTGGAGAGAAGATGATTGACTGAGAAATGATTTAATAATAACTTCTCCATGTGGAATTCTCCTTTAAAATGTATCATGTTCTATGCATGCCTACAGGTACGTGAGTATATAAAAATAATAGATCTGGCTGAAAACTTCTCTGCTTTGGCAGTTTTCAATCTTCCTAGGTTTGTTTCCCAATAGAAAGCAATTCTTTTCACTGAAAACGCTGACAACAATGCATTTGTTTACATGTCAATGAGGGATAAAAATCCTTCATGTGTTTTCACTGCTCCCCTGCATTACTCTTTTATTACCATGGTTATTAACTTTGCCATTTGACGTAGCACCAGAGAGTTAGCACCTAACAGCATACCAAGGCAGGCCCTATGCCGCAAGCCCTGCCAACAGAAGTCACTGAGTACTTGCTTCTGGCCACATGTGCTGTGTCAGGATTAACATGCTGATGCCCCAGTCCTGTTTTGTGAATGAAAATGAAGGATAATTATCGTCATGGCTGTTAATATTGAGCTTGCAGAGGGAGAGGGGAACTTCTGTCTTAGGCTGAGGTTCACCTGCATGCCTTTGGGTTGGGAAGCAGAAGGCATGCACTGCACAGCCCATCTAGGGATGCTACATCAGTGGGGAAAGGCTCAGCGGCTCCAGTGGTCCTTGATCAAGTTCTGCCTGACCTTCTCTGCAGGCAGATCATACCTACAGAGCAGTACTTATGTAAAGGCAGAGGGTAGGAGATGACCGCTAAAAATATAGCAGACTAATGAGTGAGAAGGTCCTTGGCAGGATGTGTTCCTTGCTCTTCTGGAGGTACTGAGGTGGCACTATGAAATTTGGCAATCTGATGAGTGTCTTTTTTATGCACTGTCACGCATGGTGTTTCCAATCAGCCTCCGAGCGCTGAGAACCTCTGAGAGCAGTCAACCTCTCCACCCCCCTGCTCAGCACGGTAACTGCAGGCTCCCTCTTGGCAGGCATATCTGCACCCCAAAAAAAAAATCCCCCAAAGACAAAAAAAACCCAAAAGAAATGTTTACATGTATCCCTCTACCTCTTCCCTTTATGAAAAATTTGGGGGCGGGTGGGGGGGATAAAATGCAGCTTGAAAACGAAAGTTAAAATTTTGCAGGTGGAATAATAAGAAAAGCAAAGGAAAATCTGCTCAGACAGAGAGACAAAACAAGCAACTGCTTAAGGGATTTGGCAGCAAGTGAAACTGCCCCCTTCCCCCTCCCTGTTTGGAGCCTGGTTCAGCATGTACTGGTGGTGGATCACAGTACCAGCCACACTGAGATACAGGCAGACACTTCTGTCTCACCAGCTGCTCTGACAATCCATTTTCATAAAGTAACGGGAGGGGAAGCAAATCTGCAAGATGGAGCTCCCGGTCACTGTGTGAAAGCTTCTCCCCACACCGCCCTGTGCTTCAGGTGTCGGGGCTGTCAAGGAAGTTTGACAAGAGTGGAGAGTGGCTTTCCCTAAAACACAGCAGCTACAGCCACGATGCCTTTGATGGGTACCCGCATCCAGGCTTACTGGCAGTACACGATGCAATTTTTTGAGATTCCTACAGAAAACCTGAAGTGCTGCGTTGTGATTGATGACTGAAATAGGTGTTCTTCCCACTGGGCAGCTAATGAGACAATCTCTCCACATTTGCTTAGGAAAACACCATCTCAAGAAAACGAGCTCTGGCTACTTCAGGCATTAATAACGTGCTGTAATTTGTTTTCCCAAGGGAGAGGGTGTTAACCCTTGTAGCCGGCCCAGGTTAACGAAAAATCTGGACAGTTAAGTTCTGCCAACTTGTCTGCCTACATATATAATAAACTATTGCGTGATACAATGCATTTTTATGCAGTGGCAGTGATTCATCCAGAAAAGATTTCAATGGTGGAGAATAAAAGTGATTCTTTACATTTCGTTTGTACAAGCACCAAAGCTTGTGAAGCACTTTGGAGTCCATCTGGCTGAAATGTGCTATATATAAATGTAAGATTGTTATCACCAAAAACACATTCAGTATGGTGTTTCTCTCACATATTTTTTGTTAATTTCAGTGAACCAGTTCTTTTTAATGAATAATTTCCATTGGAAAGCTTTGTTTTCCCTGCAACATAAAGCTTTTTTGGTTTCAGTCCCTTGTCTGGTTTTCATTAGCTTTGCAATGAATTAGCCAAGAGGGCTTTTCCTCGCAGTTAGGTTGGGAAAGTACCATTGGCATGTGTCTGACTTTTGTGGGAAAGTGCGTTTTTTCCCCGTTATTATTTCAATTATCGGTTTTGCTTGTATTCCACTATGGATTCTTGCAATCCCAGCAACAAATTGTGCTCTTATATGTACATATGTGTGTGCCTGTGTGCCTATATATCACTTACATGCTCATCACCATGTGGTTCCTATCTTTCTGAATACATTACTTTATATGTTGCAACTATATAAATATCTTCATGTTTGGAGCTGTTAGAAAGCAAACAGAGATAAAGAGATTGCTGTCAAGCTTGTATTGATATGTAATGACTTGATTCCTAAATTCCAAGTAATCTTTTTGGAGGGCACCCCCAAACATGCCAGTCAAGTTTTGTTACACCTCTGTACAAGGAGGCACCAAACCCTTTCCCATCTTCTTTTGAGGTTAGTTTTATTAGTGTTACATCAACAGGTGGGAGACATGTTTGGATTGAATTTTTGCACTTTAACAGACCCGGACTCTCTTTTCACTGACATAGAACACAATGCTGGAGCAGGCAGAAATGTATGAACAGTGTTACTCATCAGTCTATAATATTCTGTAGCCATACCAGCGTATTCAGGAAAATGATTTGATGGCTCCAGGATAAGCTCCACACTGACACACCAAACCCTGCTGGAGAAAAACACACAAGTCAGGTTCCATCTCATTGGCTTTACTTGCAGAACCGAAACACGTGCTAAGCATAAAACTTCTATCCCATCACAGATCAGCAAAGCCAGGCAAATGGTTGCCTATCACTGGCATTTGCCAGAGAAGTCCATGTTTAAATGACTCCTGACTTAGAGGGAAATCATTTAAATGAAAAGACATGGTAAAGAAATTAAAACAAATGTATATAAATAATATTACATAATGGGTTGCACCACATTTTACTTGCATATGAAATGTTTTTATAAACCCCTTTATGACCTCCCCACTTGTGACTTCTGGGTCTTGTTATTATTAACTGAGTGGGGAATAGATCTTACTCTGTCCCAGATGCAGCTCCTTATGAATTCCCTCTTTCATAAACTGAATAGTTTATGTATATGTATGTGTGTACTTTTTCTCCTAGTAGTTTTTGGAGTAGGCAGAAATAACACACAATATAACGGAGTTACATCACTCCTCCGGGCACCTTCCTTTGCACATCATTAGCTTTCAAACATGGACACATCCCTCCCAGACAGAGGTGGCGAGTTATCAGACTCAGGCAAAAATCTCGTGTGTGGAAAACGTCGCTGTTGTAGAGCTGGAGCTAGATCCTGGCTAGAATATGGGCTGTGTTCCTGCTTCAAACACTTCTACAGCTCTTAAATGGCCAGTGTCATAAAATCCAACATGAATTATTGCCCTCTAGCCAGCTTAGTATTTTCATCTGCAAACTTTTATTACATTGTTCAGCACTGACGTGAAATACTGGAGAGATTGCCCGGCTGCACAATGTACCCTCTTGTCCCCATCTGCACCAAAGCTGCCAGCTGATCATACACTGACGGAGAGCCCTAAGCGTTTTCTCACTCCAAAAACACAGGCTTGCCAAGGTGCACAGGTGGTGTATTGGTACGGCAGCGATGATGGACAGGTGCTTCCAGTAAGCTGTCAGAGATACGCATACCTGGACTTACCTCCACACTTATGTTCTCAAGGACCTTGAGGCAAAGTGCAGGCAGTGGGAGTACTACCATGATGTACTTGCTCTTTCAGTGTATAGTATGGAGATTTTCATTGATATTTAATAACAGGAAAAGGAAATATTGAAGAAATTTTCTTATTTTTTAGTACTGGCAAACCTGGTGATGCTTTCACAGAAGATCAGATTTCAAGTCAAGGGCATTGCTACAAAGCAAGACCTAGAAGTTATTGTGAAGACAGTTTTTGTTGCTTATGTAGGAAAGACAGCAATAAAGAACTGAAGTAAAAACATGTATAGAAAGAATTACAGATGAACAATAAAAAAAGAAAGGTGACCTGCCCTGGTTCCCAAGGTTTTAATCTGTCAATTTGAGCCCATTGACATATCATTTTTCCTCCCTCCCAGCCATCCCGTTCCAAGGCCTGATATTGTGCAAGATGTGGCACTCAGCTGAGCCTAAATGGAATCTGGACCTATGAAGTGGAGTTAAATTTAGCCAAAGCAACTGTACAGGGTTCTCTACCAATTCTACCCTGAATCTGTTTTGTAGGATCTGTTCTAATTACTATTCTAATATGAAGCTGTGACTGGCAATTTGACTAAATGAGGTACCTAAATCCCATCGAATTAAGGACTTGGTTTCCATTATGATGTCAACCTATTGAAGGGCTAAATCTTCTCCGCTGCAATCAGGAAGTGTTCACTTTAACATCAGCACAACAAGGTTTGGTCCATGTGGTCTGTTTTATTCAGGCAGTGGAAATGGCAAGAGGGAATGATATTTCAGCCAAAATTCATAATATGCTTTTCAGACCTTCATAATGTTTCAAACATATCTGATGTTCACCCACATTTTCTGGCTCCTTTTTCAGTGTTTCGATAAGAAGGGGATTAATGGATGAAATCTATTTTCCCATGTGTGGTAGTCCCTTTGGGCAACTGTTTCTATATTAGAATGTTAGTAAATGATGGAAATTTCAGTACCCATGGGAAGGTCATTTGAAAGTCTCAGAAAACAATTTTATATGCAAGAAACAAAAACATGATGCATTTGCCTTTTCAATGGGCATCTTTTCACTACCACAATGACCCATGAGTTTGGGGTTTGTAAAGCTTATTCTCTGCCATACAAAGGCCATTTTCAGTGCAGTTTCAAGGCTACAGGAAGGGTTAACCTCTCGGCTGCCCTCCCACACTCTGTTTTGATCGGTGCCCCAAGCTACAGGACAGATTTCTCTTTGTTTTTCGCCTTTAATATCCGATTCCCAATTCACTTGTGGAGATGATGGGACTCTACAAAACTCCCTTTGTCTGAAGTAAGAGATGCAGCACTTACTCTGCAACTAACTTTTAATACTTGCCTTTTATTTCCTACTTCAGAAAGCACCTGCTTGAGTAGCTTGGTGACTAAAGAGCCTTTTAACCTCTCTGCCACCATTTTTAGATACAGTCTACTTCCTAAGAGACTGAACACCATTGTGGCTGCCACTAAGTTGCATATGTGAAAAGAAATTGATGGTGTTGATGCAATTGTTAGTGGATGAGTGGTTGTCAGGAACTACTGCAATAATTGACACAACTATTGGGAAGTCTGAAGCATGAGGCTGTGACCATGGAGCCTTATCCAAAGGCAACTGAAGGTGGGACATTCGTTCTCTTCACTAATGGGCTCTGTATTGCATCCTCAAAGAACATGAAGATTGTCTTATCCCTATGGTTTTGATTTTTCTGTATTTTTTCCCTCTTTGTCAGAGATGGTGCACAAGGGTAAAGATGACATAGATGAAGGCTGAACAGACTGTTGAATAGTTTGCATCAGCCTTACAAAAGCTGATGGTGAAGACGCTTTGTCTTAAAGGTATACCAAACTCAGCAGAGATGAATATGGACCATCAAATCAGTATGGATGCCGGGGCATCCAAAAAGACTGAAATTTTCACATACCTGAGACTGCATTTAAACTTGAACACACCTGAGATGTTACTATTGTGTCAGGAAAGACACAGTGTCAATTCTAGACACTGTGGTTAAGAGATTTAATGGAATAGAAATCAAGCATAGGGAATCATACTTCAATTTATAAGTTCATAAATGAGAAAAGGGTCTTCCTTTTTCCTTCTTGTTCACAACATTTAAAGCCTTGAGGAATAAACACTTCTATAGTCAACTTGTTTATAACCTTACGGTAGATTTTGTTTGTTTGTTGCATGTGTAAACCTCATGGTTATAGCAAGAAATAAAAAGAAAGAAAGAAATCAGAGTTGATTACAGCCAGCAGTGATGTGACTGGGAAACAATAGCTGTATTGTGAGGAAAACCTCACAGCAGCCTGGAAACACACAGGAAAGAAGAGAAAAAGGGGGAAAAAAAAGGGGAGGGATTAAAAAAAAAAAGAAGGGGAAAAACAAAGAGTGAGAGGGAATGAGAGATTTCTTATACAAACATATTAACTGCTTTGCCTGAAGTCTGCATTGCATAACTGAGGAAAGAAATTTCTCAGTGCAAAATGCTCTGTGGTTGTTGGGGTTTTTTTGTTGGGTGCATGTTCTTTAGGAGGGAAAAAAATGCATAAAGCAGTTCTTCCAGTACCCTCTGACTCTTTCTCGCCATGTCTCTCTCTTGCTTTCACTCTTGCTCTGTTTTTATTTATTCCCTGCAAATACAATGGAGAATAAAAATGTGGTAGGACCTGCTGGCGGCAACTATGGCCTCCGGATCCAAGCTGACAAAAATGTCAAGAAACTGACAGTAAAATATGCGAATAAAATCCCTGTGAACGAGAACAAAACTGAGGCTCACACCACCACTCTCTGCATTGTGGCTTTTGAGAGTATTTCTGTCAGTAGCTAGGACTTTCTCTTAAAAAATACACACGCATATACATTTATCATATGTATAGTCTTCTAAAATCTTTCATCAAAATCTCCCAGGAGAGAAAAAGCACATAAGAAGATAGGAAAGCAAGAGACATTTAGGGCAGGGAGATAAGGGAAGAGTCAGCATTCGATGGAGAGACAGGGAACTGCAATGCCAAGCGCCAGACATATGGATCCTGTATGAAGCTGCAAGACAGACAGACTTCTGCTGCTCCCTTCTGTGATCAGAAGATGAGGGAAACGCCAAAGCAGTGTCTAGGAAAGAAAGCTCCAAGGAGCACTCAACTATCCAGTGAAGCCTGTGTTCCTTATGCTATCTTATGGAGAATGTCTCTTTGCTTTGAGTAGATGATCTATCTTTGGGTGGGTCTTGGTGTGAGGATAGATTGAAGGGACTGGAATAGTTCAGTCTGCAGAAGAGACTTAAATATGGCCTGCATGTGGTCTTCCAGTATCTAAGAACATAGGTGTAGGGAGCTGAAGAGTAACAGGCTTCTCTGTTTTCATTATGGGTAGAAAAAGAAATAACTGGCTTAAATTGCTTTATAGCAGATTTATGTTGGAAGAGGTTTATTGTCTTTAATATACCTTGAACACTTGAACAAATTGTTGTGCAGTTTCTAAGCTTTTCAGAAACATCTACATCTGTATCTGAAGGATACAGGTATGGTTAGTCCAGGCTGGGACAGGCTCACAGGCCCTCGCAGGGCCTTTGCAGCCCTCCTCCCTATGCTCCTGCTGCGGGGAGTCGGCTAACTAGGCAGAAGGGGGTTGTATTTCTGATCGTGGATGAAGGAAA
>NW_010236764.1:0-279 GCF_000690775.1 Eurypyga helias
GAAGCACCTCCTCTGAAGGAAGGTAGTGACCTTACAGGAGTATGGTTCACCAATACCTCATCTCATTGGGAAAACAAGTGGAACTATAAAACTTTGGCACTGGAGGTGGCAACAGGAGAAAGGTTAACTGAAACAGGTGAAGGTAGTGCACAAGTAGGAGAGCTTAAGGCAGTCCTACTAGCTGCAAAACATGGTGCCAACTACACTGACTCATATGCTGTCTTTAAAGGAGCTACTGAATGGATAGGTCACTGGGATAATAATGATTGGCAGGGGAAT
>NW_010236764.1:317-873 GCF_000690775.1 Eurypyga helias
ATAGAAAACATTATTTGTTGGTTGGGTAAAAGGACATGATGAATCAGATTCTGTAGCCGCCAAATTTAATTGACAAGTTGATAGCCTTACCTGACTAGATGACCCTGAATTTTAAAAAACTGAGAACAATAAAATTGAAGTTGTAAATGACAATCAAGGATGGGAACGCTTATTTGAATGGTTACATGTTAAGCGTGGCCATACTGGATGAGCTGATTTATACCAAGAAGGTATAGCCAGAGGCTGGCCTGTATCAGTCAAGTTATGTGAACAGGTGGTGACTGCCTGTTCCCAGTGTCGCTTAAGAATTAACAGAGACCATCTGAGTAAGGCACTTCGGAAATTTATAATCTTGACATTTGTGTATACACACCTTGCAGACAGTGTATTCATCACCAGCAATCCACAAAGAACCTGTACTGTCGCTTTAAATAAACTGCACTGTTTCACGTATCCAGCCACACCGTTTCTCACTGGGAGCCGTGTCAGCCCATAGATAGTGGTCGGACAGGAATGCAGCACACTGACGGAATCTGAGATACCGGATTCATAGTGA
>NW_010236764.1:1179-2186 GCF_000690775.1 Eurypyga helias
AACACGGGGAGTAAAAAGTAAGAGTTTGAGACGCCTTCTAACAAATTCATTGTGAAAGGGGCAGTTAACCCGTTATCGGAAAAGCGTGTAGCAGATCTAGATCACCCGCCTCTTGGGCTTTCTTTCAGACTTCGTCCCATCGGTCATGAGGATCAGGGGGAAACAGGTCGGGCTCCCTTTTTTTTTTTTTTTAAGTGAAAAACCTGTCTTTCTTTGCTTAAAATATGTTTCAGTACTTCTATCACATTCTTTTGCTCCGTCATGATGGAGTTCCCCATCACGTTCTCGACTGCTTACCTTCTGTACAGCAGTCAGGTAATTGCGGTGCACCTGGGCTTCCTCCAAACCCTCGTTCAGCTGAGCTACGCCACCGGTACGACACCTTGTCCGCATCATCTTATTCAAGTACCTGTTCAGGCACCATTTGTGGCATATTGAGGCACGGACTCAGATCAGTGCAGATGCTGAGACACTTTATTTTTAACAAGCATTCTTTCTGCATCCAGGAACACAGCTTCATACCAGCCCCTGTAGAGACAGTTAAGTCTTTCCTGACTGAACCCAGCACATTGGCCAAGGGTTAGTTTCTGAGCTTCTTGTTTCATCAGTATTGTAGCTGCCACTGCTCGGAGACATGCTGACCATCCAGTACTTACTTTGTCCAGTTGTTTTGAAAAGTAAGGTACTGGCCTTCTCCAGCCCCCTAGGGTTTGTGTGAGCACCCCCAAAGCTCGATGTTTTCTGTCATGAACATAAAGTTCAAATGGTTTATTCATGTTCGGGAGGCCCAATGTAGGTGCACTCATCAAAGCAGTCTTAATTTCATCAAAAACTTTCTGGCAGTCTTGGGTCCATTCTAAAAAGTCTCCTGGCCCTTTGACTGCTTCATACAGTGGTTTAGCCATCAACCCAAAATTGGATATCCACAATCTGCACCATCCAGCAATTCCCAAAACCCTCTTAATTCTCTTCTTGCCACCCTCTTGCTCAATCCCGTCAGTGGCAGA
>NW_010236765.1:0-1852 GCF_000690775.1 Eurypyga helias
TTCTATGATTCTATTCTATGATTTGGCATTCAGCTGTGTTTTGTTTGCCTTAGTAATCGTGAATATTACATGGATTTTGCTTAGTCTTAGAACATGAGCCTTTCTATATTTGTAGGTTTCTTGCTAACGTACTCTGGAATTCAAAACCTATGGGACTTTGGGACTTTAATTTAAGCCTGTGGCAATAAAGATGCAGCTGTTCATTTATAAGCAATCATCACAGTTACAGAAGTTATAAGATTACATTTGAAAAGCCACTTTCCTGAACTTTTAAAACTATGAAGTTATAACAGAATCAGTGTTATTTTTTATTAGAAATTTTTACTCATTAACTTTCTTCCAAATCAAACCAATTTTACAAAGCATTCCACCTGAGCTTGCACTAGCTTAGAATTGCAGATTAAGTATCAGTATTTGATTATTATTGTAATGTTTGTTCCTCACATACCTAATTAGAATGTATCATCAACCGTGACCCAATCAAGAGTCTTTTGAGGTCAGCATTATGAATTTTATTCTGTATTGGGTCAGGTGCAACTTCACATTGAGAGCAGAATTTATTTAAATGGAACTTCTATCAGTGAATCATAATTAGTTAGTGTTACTTACTGGTATTCTAGAAATGCCTTCCAATAAAGCTATAAACAAGGCAAGCAGATTTTATCTAAAAATGCAATCTATAGATCTCACGTCTGTTAACATTTACAGATATCAACATATGAATTTTTTTTTTTTTTCACTGAGATGACAGGATTGCTGCATGCCTGTGCCACACAGTTACTTTCTTAGATAGGATACTCTGGTTTATAGGACTAGAACAGCATCAAGTTTGGAAAGGCCTGATTGTGACAGAGTTCAGAAACTATCTGAAACAGTGTTAAAGCCAAATTCCTGCAACTAAAATCCAAATTTCTGGTGCTTTAGGCAAGACCTTACCAAGCTAGGCATGCAAGCTCTTAGGGCAGTGTCAAGATAATCAAATGATACCAATGAAATTTGTATTTTCAGGTGGATGATTGAAATAGGATCACATTACCATGGCTCTCTTAGAATAAAAGGAAGTTTCCCTAATTCCTAGTAGCTCTTTAATATTTTGTCCTGAGTACAGCCATACTAAAGGTTTTATTCCAATGGACAACATAAGGATCAACAAGACTAGCCCCCTACAAATGCCCAAAAGCAATGAGGCAAGAGACATTTTTCATAAAAGTTCCCCAGTGAAATCTTTCTCTCCATTAAAAAAATTACTCTTGGAAAGCATTGTTTCCTAAAGCAGGGCAAGACTCCCAGAAGACATAATTGTCTCTAAAGTCTAAATTCCTTGTCTCTAAAGTGGAGAGACAGATGGATGAAGCACTTGATGGATAAAGAACTGGCTGGATGGTCGCACTCAGAGAGTGGTGGTCAACGGCTCAATGTCCGAGTGGAGACCAGTAAGGAGCAGCGTTCCTCAGGGGTCGGTGTTGGGACGAGAACTGTTTAACATCTTCGTCAGTGAAATGAATGATGGCATTGAGTGCACCCTCAACAAGTTGGCCGGCGACACCAAGCTGTGTGGCACGGTTGACACTCTGGAGGGAAGGGATGGACTCCAGAGGGACCTTGACAGGCTGGAGAGGTGGGCCACTGCCAACCTCATGGAGTTCAACAAGGTCAAGTGCAAGGTCCTGCACCTGGGTCAGGACAATCCCAAGCACAAGTACAGGCTGGGTGGAAAGTGGACAGAAAGCAGCCCTGAGGAGGAGGACTTGGGGGTGATGGTTCATGAGAGGCTTAACATGAGCCGGCAGTATGCACTAGCAACACAGAAAGCCAACCATATCCTGGGCTGTATCAGGAGAAGTGTGGCCAG
>NW_010236765.1:2295-19369 GCF_000690775.1 Eurypyga helias
GGATGAGGCTTTGAGCAACCTGGTCTAGTGGAAGGTGTCCCTGCCCATGGCGGGGGATTGGAACTAGATGATCCCTTCCAACCCAAATGATTCTATGATTCTATGCTAATTGCCCATGTTTTGGGATCTTCCTACAAAGTAGCAGCTCAAATTTCCTTTCTTCATAGATATAGCCAGCAACATGAAATACTGCAGCAACAAATCTGAAGGAACCAAGAGTAAAGGTTTAAAGTTTTCAAAAGCAGACAAGAAGCTCCTTTCAAATGCAATTTCACCTTTTTCTTCCAGATAACCTGGGGACTTCCTTCTGGTACTAACTAGACATAAAATGCAAATAAACGTGAAAAGTCTTGAAGAGAATGTGGGGTAAGCTGATTGCTAAACAAAATGTTATCTTAATAGTGGAATGCCTAAAATTGTATGATTTGGGTTCCCGTGGAGGACACAAGCTCATGTAGGTGAGAATTTTTGAAGTAGGGGGTACATGGAAGTTTCCGTCTGTTTCTCATGAACCTCTCATTTTCTGCTATTCAGAAGCTGTCCACAGTGGCAGTGAAAATAAGAGAAATAAGACAGAAATGCCACCTAATTTTTTGTTCTACATTTATTTAGATGAGCAATCACCAGGAGAACTCCTTTCTGGCTATCAGCTAAGTAATTTATAGGCAGCATAAAAAGAGTTTTACAAGTATGAAGATGGCATTAGGGGCTGCATACTTCTAAGAGTTTTATTTCCTTATTTCTTACGTCTCAACCTTTGGCACACGCAATTCAGAATAAAGTTAATTAAAGATGATTTACTTCTCCAATAGATTTTATTCAATACACAGTATTTTATTCTATTACTTGCAGGCAGGTATTGCTCACATTATTAAAGACTGTTTCGTATGGCATGTATGCAAATGGAAATTTAAGCTCTCATTTTGTGCTTCAACTCTCTTGACTTAATGTGTTTGTAGAAACACATGTACGTAAGCCCTGAAAAATGCTGCTATTTTATTTTTATTCAAGTTAAGATGTCAAACTTAACGTGCCATATATCCTGCAGATTGATTTATACAAGTTAGTCTGCCCCTGAATTCAGGTACAGTGACGTAAATCTTTTTTTCCCTACTCAATTTTATTTTATCATTGTGTCCTGTTAGAAATGCACTTCTTTCCAAGTTCACTCTAAATCATACCTTCTAAAGGAAACCCTTTCAAGACACTCCTTTGAAGAAGTAACTACACGGTGGTTATAGTAGTAGCATGTAAGACTATGATGCTGATTTGGGAAATCGGCAAACACCACCTAACTACTATCAGATTGAAGGACTTAAAAATTGTAACATGCAGAAATTTCCAATGCCAGCGAAGATATAGGAAGTCATTGTTCTTCAGAACAAATCTGAATCTTGCTCAATGATCTAATACTTATCTGCCTACAATTCATGTCACACAAAGCTCCTTGGAAATGCGCATTTCAGATCACCAAAGTGATAACCAATCAGAATGTAACCTAAAAAAGATCTTCCTATGCTCCCTGGCTGTACACAGCAACTTGCAAATCCAGGTTGAAATACTCAATATTTCTCCATACTGTACTCAAGAACTTCTTGTAAGTCAATAGATATATGTTTTAAGAAATGGCATGGCTGAACGGTCAAGATAAGCAATAAAAAAGCAACTCTTAGGGAATCCAGCAGGATAAACCTTTAGACTTTAAAGATCACCAAATAGATCAGCTTTTTATCTGGGAAACGTGTATTAGAAAGACACAGAACAAATACAGGACAGATATTTTCACTATAAAATTCAGCTGTATTCTAATCATATTCTAGTATACCCACAGAAATCACTTGCCAAAGACAGCAAGGATTCAGAGCTAACTTTTCTGCTTACAGTATGCAAGATAACACTAGCTTTGCTGATCAACACTACATTATCTCATCTAATAGGTCACGTGGAGGGCATGAAAAAAGAGAGTGAATTACAGTTTGCTGCAAATCCACCACAAAGGATTGAGTGTTTTGGGTTTTTTCTTCCAGCATCAGAAAAAGAACACTATGTTCTTTAGATCTTGGAGGTTTATTAAAGCAGGTGGATGTGGAGAAGAAAGTAGGGCAATCATAGAATGGTTTAGGTCGGAAGAGACCTTAAAGATCATCTAGTTCCCTGCCATGGGCAGGGACACCTTCCACTAGACCAGGTTGCTCAAAGCCTCATCCAGCCTGGCCTTGAACACCTCCAGGGATGGGGCATCCACAGCTTCTCTGGGCAACCTGTTCCAGTGCCTCACCACCCTCTCTGTGAAGAACTTCTCCCTGATATCTAATCTAAACCTCCCCACTTTCAATCTAACACCCATTACCCCTTGTCTTGTCACTACAGGCCCTTGTAAAAAGTCAACCCCACAGCTTTCTTGTAGAGCCCCTTCAGGTACTGGAAGGCTGCTATAAGGTCTCCCTGGAGCCTTCTCTTCTCCAGGCTGAACAAGCCCAATTCTCTCAGCCCTTTGTCATAGGAGAGGTGCTCCAGCCAAACAATCAAAAATAAAAAGGATAAATGTAAGGGTTTATTTTGTCTATGGGGAAGTTATTTTTATATAAATACTTATAGATACATACACACCCCTCTAACTATTTCATAAATATAAGAGAGCAGCTACTTAAAATTCATCAAATCTTTAATATGAATGGCTTATTTAAAAAAAAAATACACAGAGAGCTTGGGGAAAAAACCAAACAAACAATAAACAAACAAAAAACCCCAAAACCAACCCACACTCAAAAAACCACAACAAACTATATTTGATAATGTTAATATCTTACATCTTTTTTTTTTTTTAATCAACCACCAGGCATTTTTACAATTATCAATACAAAGTTCCTCTACTCCACCTAAAATAAATAATTGAATAGAACATGATTAAACAGAATTACTCTAACACGTATAGTTTACATGCACATATTTTTACACACATAAACAAGAGGAAATGCCACATTGTCACTGTCGACAAATCACCTTCATTTGCAAGGATGTGAATTTGAGCCACATAGCTCCCCAGCAGGTCAAAATTAAAACAGAAGTAAATCAATTTTGTAATTATTAATATAAAGGACAAGAGCTATGGTGGTGAGCCATCAATTCTAATTAAAGGCTGCAATTAAAGGATTCTTCAATCAATCACCTCTGTGAAAGTATACTCTATTGATTGCTACATTAATTATTAAAAATAATATTAAAATAAAGTTCAGATTTATTTATTTGCAGCTATATCAAAATAATATTCTGCCTCAATCTAAATCAATGACATCCCAACTAGGACTAAAATTTATTTTCATTTTCTTTTTCTGTACAAAATGGTGTAAACTATTGTCTCAGGTACTCAAGTAGCACAGTACTCACCCCGTTATTCTTAGAAAGCATACACAAGAATTTTCCTTCCTGGAAGTTGTTACCATTAACTCCCCATGGCAGTCCTTTTACTACCTGCTTTTTCTCCAGCAAGATTTCTCATAATACCGATTTGTGTGTTATATACTCCAATTACACACACATCTCACACAATTGTAAACTAGGTATTTTAAGAGCTTTTGACACAGGCAAAACCCACTCCTGGTTGCGAAGTAATAGGGAGAAAAGTTAAAATACAATTTGTAATTTTGCAGCTCAAATTGAAATAAAGGCAGATAGCAGAGTTCATAAATGACAGCCCATGAGGTCCTTGAGTGAGCCAAGTTTTATACTCCTGTGAAAAAAAAAAATCTAGAAAAGATAGTAGTTGAAAAGATAATGAATTCTGCCACAAAATTCAAGTCAAAGACAATCTCAGTTAAGAAAAGCACACATAAAAGAAGCAGAGCTATGTGTGTGGCAAGTAAGAATGGTGAAAAAACTGCTTCCCACCTTAGTATTTGCATGGAGCTTTTCAGTCTGGTATGATACAAACACAAAAAGCAGTTTGCTGCATTCTAAGGTACAGATGTTATCAGTATTATCACATAGATTATTAATATCTGCAGTAAGATGATATAAAGACAAGAAAGTAAATTACAGCCGAAATGCTCATGATTTCAACTGCACAAGTGCAGTACCTAGTGTATCAATATATTGCTTTGTTACCCTATCAAAACAATCTTTCAAATATTATTTAAATGACATCTGAAATAAAGATTACCAGATACTTTCAAAGACCACAGCCTCTGAGAACAGAATTACAAATGCTAAGAATATCTCCTTAAAATCTTGATTTTTGTAAGAACCTTCTCCAAATTGTCAAATTCCACAGCTGATTTTAAGATGGTAATTGTGTCAGCAGGTGGCCAGACTACAGAAATCTGTGACAATAAATCTATGGATTTATGATTGCCACCCACTGCTACCGACTGCTCTGCAACTACGGGCTGTAATCAGAAGAAAAATTATTAAAAAAGACATGAAGGGAGAAAAGGAAGGAAAGGAAAATTGGTAATAGCATATTTCATTAATCTAGCATCCATGCTAACAGAAATGAAAGCACAGCCAGCCTCTAGTAGCAAAAAATTCCAGCTGCTTGTTCAAAAATAAAAATGAAACTTCACAAAATAAAGTAAAACTTAACTAAAGAGTCTTACTAAATATCTATCAATCAATCAAAACTTGCTTCTCTTAATTGTGTTCCACCAATCTTAGCTTCCTTTGAAAGTCAAGTAACAGTAGGCAATACCAGCAGGTGAGAAGGAATAGGCAATGGCAGCAGGTGAGGGTAGCAACAGATGTCATGTCTGTCTGTCTGAATGTATAAACACAGGTTTCAAAAAACTGCTATTGATTATACTCACTAAACTCAGTCTACTAAAACTACTACAAAACCTTTCTTTATTTTCCCATTGAGAATATGGGTTTTTAGGAGGCAGAAGTCTCCTAAAATACCTAGGAAAAATCAATGAATTGTCTACTATTGTGGTTTTTTTTTTTTAATACAGTCCATATTTACATAGTGTTCATTCTCCAAATATCCACACAACATATCATCTAATCTCTTTTAAAAAGACAAATACAAGAATGGTGGAGAGAAATTTAGCTATACTGATTTATGATTTCATAAAAAAATTTTTGCAATGAATATCAATAGTGTTATTCCAGATCATTTATCCCTTAAAATACCTATTTAGAAAATGTCAACAGTTGATCACAATTAATAACTCTTCTATGCAATTAAAAAAAAAATAATAATAAATTTATTGGTGGTTACTAAGTAACACTAAAATCTAATAAAACCATAATAGTAAATATTTTAAAGGCAAACACAGTAATATATTACAGCCTTCTACAAGCACAAATGCATTAGCAACAAGTTAGCTATTAAACTTTCTTGCCATTGTGAGAAGAGTGTATATATATTTATATAAAAAGTTAAACAAAAAAGAAATTAAAATAATTACCCAGGAAAAAAAAGCATTAAAACAACAAAGTAACAACCATTAACTATCACTTTATGCAACGGGACTATTCCGCTCCTCCAAGTGCCTGAGACTCCAGGGACAGGATTTTAAGAGTAGTTACATGTGTTGTTTTCCTCAAAACAATCATTAAAATGTCCCAGAGAAAGTATTATCATGCTGAATGTAGTTATTCATCAAGGATTAGACAAGCGGTCTTACAAAATTCTGGCTTTTTCTATCATATGAATTTACTGTAAAAAATTAAAACTATAATACCTGATTCCACCAGTTACTGACAGTCCTATTTTCATTGATTCTGCCATGAAATGTAGGCATCTAAGTGAAGCCCAAGATTTATAATTTATAAATAAACCACTTACCTAGGTTTACTATAAATTTATACCTCACCTACATGATGCTAATACTTCTATGCCTCATTAAGCAAAGGCTTCTTTTGTTTAAGTTTTGCCTGTGTGTTGTGTTTGGGTTTTTTTGTGGGTTTTTTTTTTTTTTCAATCAAGCATAGTTTTTACAAAACTAAAAATAGAAACAGTTTTAGAAATAATAAAACACACAATCATATTTTTGTTTCATTGGTACATTGCATTATGAACAGACTAAAAGTAATTACTAAACCCTACAGAAATGATTCTTATTTAATAAGGGATGATTATTATTTAATGCATTCTTTTTAAGATCATTCACTTCTGATAACTCTCTTCTCATAAAGGTCCTCACCAGAAATACATAGACTATTACAATAGGATTCCTTTCAAAGCCCTCATATTCTCATTCAATACTATTAATTTTATTTATATTGTGTTTATTGTTCCCAGCCATGATATACAGTAAGTGTTAATATTAAATTACATCCAGCTAGTTTCTCAGTTTATTTGCAATACCAATTCATAGTATTTCATCTATCTTAACTTCTATGAACTATTCTCTCCTAACACACAGCAGTATTTCTAGATGAAAACACCAAAACACTAAAACAAATAACATCAGAAATACATTTTTGAATGAAGATTCCACTAGATTGTTATAATAGAACATGAACAACTTAAAGTTAGACATAATTACATTACAAAATAGAATAAAAATGGATCTTCTATACCATCATAAAACAGTGTATTATTTTGTCCTGATCAGTTACAAACAATATTTTGGCTCCTGGCAAATAGGCTGTTAGCACTGGATCACTGTGGATGTGGTAATCTATATTTACTACTTAGTATACTGAATGAAAACAAACTGAGAACTTTACATCTTGCAGATTACTGGAAATAATCATACTAGTGGTAAATTTATGAACAATAAAATGCAAAAATCCAGTAATTCTGTGTGTAGGTGCAGACACTGAAGATCCTGACAGACATGTGGAAGGAGGGTAAAATCGGACAAATAAGTAAATCAGTTATTACCCCAGTTGCACACAACCCCTTTCTGACAGATGCTGCTGCCCCGAAACTGCGGCATTTGATCACATTAGACATGAACTCCTGAACTTCCAGTTTTCAGCCTGTCATATCAAGATAAACCAAAACTGTAACTAGTTTACCTTAATATGCTGGGCGGAAAGCTGTGGTAGTTCAGGAGTTGATTTGTGAGTGGATCATATGCTCCTATCTTGAGAGGAGTCTATGGTCAGGATTGTAGGCAGTAACTGCTTCAGCTGTCTGATTTTTAACCCCTGGCCACATGTTTGTCAGAGCCTTAATGTGAAAGAAACATTATAAATGCACAACCAGAGTAAACATTAGAAATATAAGAATTAGCTTAGCAGTTAAAATTAGTGGTCTACCAGATCTGGTACCCTGTTCCCAGATGTGGTTAATGTCAAACATTTAGAAGGAAAGAACAAACCCCCCTGTGTTAGACAGGTATGTATTACAATCAATTTTAATTTAATATTCTTAACGAATTAATAATTTCTTTAAACAACTGTTTACCTAGCTAAGGTAGCTCAGTCAGATCCCTCAGTACACACTTTTAACACTCATCATGTCACCAGCAATACATGAGCATTCTTTGACTTTGGCACATGTTTATATGACAACAAAGGCTTTGGATCTTTCTGAAAAGAAAATAAAATCCAAATTATTTCCTGACAAATGGTAAGTCTTATCAACAAAACTTGAGCTAATGAAAACTTTGGAGAGATTCAGAATAAGGCACTGGAATGGGTTTCCCAGAGAGGTTGTGGATGCCCCATAACTGGATGTCATCAAGGCCAGGCTAAACTAGGCTTTGAGCAACCTGGTCTATTGGAAGGTGTCCCTGCCCATGGCAGGGGGGTTGGAACTAGATGAACTTTAAGGTCGCTTCCAACCCAAACCATTCTACGATACTGTAAGATAAAACTTTCTCAATAAAGTAGGGTGTTAAAACTGTGATGCAAAAGCCGTGTATGCAAGCAGAATTAAAATATAAATTACAGAAGGATTACTTCAAGTGCCAATAAAGTAATTTTTTTTTAACTTTTCCACCCTTATAGTATTCTTACATTAGACAAAATGCAAGCTGTGACTAAATTTCCTTTAACTTAAGAAAAATTATTCAGAGTTTACTGCTGTGTATTTCACCATCCTCCTTTATCTAAGTACCTCAAATTCCATTTTTCTTATTCTTACTTTAGTTCTGGAAAGCATTAACCCCAGTATTTTAATTAATTCTGCTAGCACTGAAACATATCAGAAACTGCAATTTTGGTAGGGTGAGAAATGTCTTTAAATCTTTAAACCTCAAAAGTGTTCTTGCAAAATGAACATCAGGACCAGCAAATACAGATTATGCTTACACTCATACACGGAGTAAAAGTATGTCCATAACAACAGTCATTTTTCAAAGCAGGATGAATTTAAGCAGTGCCCTGACAAAGAGAGGACTGTAAAGGGTCAGATTTTGTAGAAAATGTTCTATACAATGAATTCATTCCTGTTCTGATGTTATCTCCAAGTCTATTGAAAGCAGTTAGCAGGTGTGATCTAACTACTACAGCATATGTTTCCTGTTGTGCTGCCTTTTGTTCATGTCCAACCTTATCTATAGCATATAAACAGTGACTCTTAAAACGATTCATTAATTTAAAAAAAAAAACACAAAACAAAAGCAACTTTGTACAACTGTATTTAGTTTAAAAATAGTATATAGGAGTCTATTTAGTAGCAACATGTTTGTCCCAATTTATGGTAATGGCTATTCTTGATCTCCCAGAAACATATCTGAGTAGCTCTGCTCTGGAAGAAAACACAGTAACTAAAACCACCTAAAACCAGCTTCATTTTCAAAGAAATATGATTCTACAGTTCACCATCTATTGGTATTCAACCAATCAGGTAGTTTTAAATCACATCAATAAATTAGAGAAATGCAATCTGATTGGTGCAATACGCTCAAGTGATTCACAATGAACACAGACTTCGTATATGCCCTACTTTCCTTGAATGGACCAAGGCAATAATTTCTTTTTAAAGGAACAGTGATTTTTTTTCTTTTCTGGAAGGAAAAAAACAAAACAAAACACACCCAAAAAAAAAAAAAAAACACCACCAGTAAAAGTGGTAACAATCAGCAAATTGTATTTTCTCATTGCTCTTACAGATGTGGGGTTTGCTGTGTTTTGGTTTGCTTTTAACAGAAATTATTCTACTTGAATCAGTACTATTTTTGGATGTCTCAGTGGAGCTGAGTTGACAACCTTTATATTGTTTTTGAAGACAGAGCACACTCATGATAATTTTTGATTAATAAGACTTAAGTTTTAAACAGCTTCTGAATTGTTTCTAACCTTTAAGCTTCAACATCAGGGTACACTGTAGAGTGAGTCATACCAGCATTCTAAAAATATACATTGAACTCAAACATGCAGAATACATTAATCACATATGTTGAAACTTATTTACTGTCTATATAAAATAGAGCTCTTTTCCACATCAACAGAGAATTAATTATAAATCACTGCTCTGATTTAATGTTTATTAAAATTCTATGGTTTTGGGAAAGATCTTTTCTGCACTGGTTTTATTATTTAAGTGCAAGTATTCCCAGTTTCTTTAGGGAAGGCCTTCAGAATCAGGCTCTATTTAGCAGTATGACCAAGAGCCTTTTTTTTATCTTGCTCAAAAGACATGTCCTACTAAAAACATCAGAACTTCTCAAAATCATGAAGCTGGTATCATTTAGCTCTACACTTTAAGAGCAATGGAAGACACATGTATATGTTCCACATAAACACTTTGTGAGAGGAATCCAGTCATACCACATTTAATATACTTGGTATTACCTGGGGCTGAGAATAGGAGCAAAAACACTATTAGCTAAATAAATAATTAGTATATATCTGTCACTGGATGTTGGAGAATAATGCATAGTAGATGTTCTAATTCCAATGGCAATGAATAAAGTGAAAAGTGAAGGGAATATTATACAGGAAAACTTTAAGCTTCTCAAGCTTTTATCAGGTAGAGTCCATAGTATCAACAGTATGTTTCTAAAAAAATTAATTTTTGTTTAAGATAAAAAGCACTTTAAAAGCTAATTTAAAACCTGAAATTTAGTATTTAAATTCCAAAACTGCAAGTTGTAATTCAATTTAAAGCTCCACTTATTGTAAGTGTAGACAAAGTTCACCTAAGGTTTAAAATTAAATTGAGATCACTTTATTAGGGTACACTGAAAAATATTCCTCCCACTCCAAGTATTTATTAGTAGGTTTTAAGTTCTTCAAAATAGGCATTTGGAAAAACAAAGGAGTAAAAATCTGTAAATAAAGCTGGTTTTCTAAGGCTGCTGATGAGCCTGTGTAAAAGCCATGTCAAGTGAATTACTTCTCTGACAGCTCCAACCAGCTACCACTTTCTCCAGTTTTTCAGCCACTTTTCAATATAGCAAAGGATCATACTAGTATGAGATCATGCTACAGAATTAATAATGGCATAATGAAACTAGAAATTGAGAACTAATTTTAATATTGCAAAAGGACCATCAAAAAAGCCCAAACCAACTGATTAGTTTTCAAATATTTGGCCATTTTGCTCATTAGTCATGCATATTCAAATGTAGACTAGAAGAAAAATCATCAGCTACACTAAGGATTTGAATTGTATGCAACATGTGACTTTTTCTCACCTGCATTAAAATTTTAGGTGTAATTCCCAATTTTTTTTTCATTTTTGCAACTAGTAACTACAGGATAAGATTGCCACACTTGGCTTCCTCATATTATTAATGTTTTGATGCTTTACTAAATGGGTCAAGTGCCTATTCAAGTTTTTAAGTTTATTCAATTGTGCAACCACCTTTGCAAAAAAATACTATATTAATGTTACTTTATATAATTGTTAAGTTTTTAATTATTTTCAAGACACTGAAATTATTTTAAAAAATGGGATTTTTTAACAGCCATTAAAATAGATTGAAACCATATTAAATAATGAAAAACAGTTCTTCAATATTTTTGTGTCTTCTTCCAATCAGGTCACCATGCAACTAAGTGGGATTTGCTAGATAATTAAGAACATAACTATACAAAATACATTCTTTATGGAGTGAAAAGAAAGCTCACTTGCTGTTAAATGGTTATTAATTGTTCACTGAGGACTAGTCAGTTAAATAAAATAGTTTCTATTTTTTTAATGTTAGTACATACACAGCTTTTAACCAGCTATAACAGCTTTTATTTCTTTTGTCCATTTTCCTGAGGTAAAACTCAAGTTATTTACTGAACTTTCAATATGGGTATTATTTAAGAGGATATAGAACACTTCAATAAAAGTAACTTATTCCTTTAGAAAGGTAATGCAAACACACTGAACACTATTTCAATGAAAATACTTCAGTTTTGCTTATATGAGAGAGTATTACATGCTAGTTAAAAATGTAAATCTCCTCGTTTCCGTAACTGTATTTCTTTTCGTATTCCTGTTCTAGTTATCTCATTCTTTTCACATCATCTTGTCTCAAACCTGGTTAACCTAAAACAATGCAATTATCTTGATGGTCACAGAAAAGTTATCTATTGTTTGAGCTCCAATAACCACTACTAGCAATAGTAAATGACTATCCATATATAAGAAACATACATTTTGTCCATGAACGTCATTGCCTTTTGCTGCCACGGTATCAACTCAGCATTTCAGCACTGGAATTTAAAAGTGCACAGTCTAGTTTCACGCTGTCTTGTCCTCGCATCCTGGGTGCTTGTTCCCACATCACAGAATTCTTCCCATCCCCTGCAATCCTGCAACCCTACTGTACTGTCCCAGGTTCCCCAGCACATTCTGAACATCATCTTCCCCAGATAAGCCTTACTCTGCACACAGCCTCTTCCTTCCCCCCACCACCTTAATCTAATGGTGGGTATCTAAGGACAGAAGAGGGAAAATTAATCTCCCCAATCCTTACTTCTGTGGCCAAAACCATAGACTCCTGCTACCCATGAACAGACACTATAGGGGAAAAGTACATTGTTGTAGCTACAATGGTCTAAGGACACAGGAAGGCCAAGGGATTTTTTTATAACACATATAATGGACAAATTTTAACAAAGAAACCAGGAATATATTTTCTACATATACACATATGCCAAATTCCAAGCTCCTGCTCATAAAAATGTATTTAAATGGAAATGTGTCCTACTCAGCTGTATGGTTGTTTTTTGTTGTTAGTTTGGGTTTTTTTTTTTCCTCTATAAAATTACTGTAACAAAGTAATAGAACTTTTCAAAATATACACTGTATCCTGTATGTATGGCAAAGGAAATTTCATTCTAAGGTTCTAATTAAGTTGCTGATAATAAAATCTCTGAGGATAATTGAGAAGTATCAGAAGTATCCTTCTGATGGTGATAATTTTTAAGATATAGTAGCAAACGATATAGCTTATAATAGTTTGCATGAAGATCTACCAAACATCTTTAAGACTGCCAAGTATCCAAAGCAAAGCTTTAACTACATAACCACTGCAGATATGCCAAGAAAATCCTCTGTGTACATACTTAATGATATGTATTACATAATTTGGGAAGATTATTTAACTATGAGTTCAGTGAGAAACCTACAGGATTCTTTTGCCAGTATACACTCTGTACACTGAAACTTTGTACATTGGCATGTATCTGAACTAGGTCACTTAGAGCTACCTTGTACAACTGGCAAGGTGCTTGCATTTAATCAGCTCAGGCAGGCTCATTGGCCCTGTTAAACACAATATGTTGTAGGAATGTTTTTAATCAGTATCAACTGTCATTCTTTAAAGGGGAAATACAAGTGCCTGAAATTCAGTTAGGTTTGTTCATGTTAGGCACTAAGAAGAAAGGTTGGATAAGTGTTTATTATACTTCTTCCATTTTCTAATTAGTGCTGATAAATGTAACACCAAACATAGACGGCAGGTGTTTCTGACAGTTAGTTATGGCCAGAGTCAGAAGAACCATGAGCAAACATAAGCAACATCTTTAGACCACAGTGCTGAGCAGTCTTAATGCAAGATATTGCTCCACCCATACATAAAAAAGGATCCTCCTTCTTACACTTCTGAAATTGTAGTCATTAGTATCTGTCTGTAAAATAAAACTGAATGTTTACCATTATCATACCAAGTATGATTCCCTGAAATTGTATAAACCATACCCTCTTGTTTAGGAGCTGCATATCAAGTCCCTCCTATCCTAACTAAATCCCCATGTAGAAAACAGCAGGCTTGAGCTCTGAAGTAAGTACTCAAGATCTGACAATGCCAGCATTAATGATATTAAGAGGCCTAATAATCCTCACATCACTATCTTCATAGACTGAAATTTAATTTAGGGATTTATGTACCAATTTAAGGCATTTAAAGATTCTACTATGAGTGAATCAATATTTTTTAAACAGTAGAACTCATTGTAGAATTTCATTGATGTTGAATTTGCATGTCAAACTTAAAGAAAAGATCCTTGAAAGTATAAAAATAATGAGTGTTCAATCTGTTATTTGATTCCAACATTCAGGTTTTACTGCTATTCATACTACTCTATACAACTTCACCAAATATAAAAAAAAGTCCTCAACTAATAAGCTTCTTATGCATTTTTTTCAAATTTATCAGGTATCTACTAATTGAGCACTGACTCCCATGAGGATAATTACCAAACTGGATCTGAAATGAAGACACCACAAAGACAGAGCCACCTCTGCATAGATAGCTGTGTTAACATGTTTCTCAAGAAAAAAAGCAAAATATGCCTACCAAATAATGTGTAGGTTTTAAAAAGTATCGAGCAACTCCATTCAGAACTCAATTTCTAAAAGCCTGTTTTTCACAATTTACCGCTAGCTGCTTTCTTAACGTTTCTTTTGATTATAAAGAAAAAGGAAAAGAATGAATCAGTTGCATTCCCCCAGAAAAAAAATGGCTTCTCACAGCTATATCTTCAGTACTGGCCAACATCCCTTCCCATTCAAGTTCTGCACTGGAATTTTTTTAACAGAAGTAGGTAGGTGTTGGCTAAATTTATCTTAGACTGAGGTCCATAAAGAGAGTAAAGAATTATGGCAATTATTTTGTGAAAACAAACTGAAATTTCAGAATACTAGGTTTTTACACTGAATATATGTCAATTTATTTGAATATAGAAATGTTTTTCATTGAAAAGCACAACATCTAATGTCTCCAAAAAAAGACACATAGTACTTTCAGAACGACAACAGGATAAGATGATCTATGTATACATCAGTGGGGCAAGACCCATTCCCACCCACTTCCCAGTGTATCAACAGCAACAAAGTCCCTATGAACCCCGTGATTTCTAGATACTTTCATTATTTTGTTCTACATTACAAAAAGTATTTCAAGAATAAAGCCTCTAGTCTTCCATGTGTCAAGAAACTGTGCAGCCACCTTCACACACACAGCTGCTCTGTCACGTTTTTTTAAGCACGCAGCCCACAGACATTCCATGTCATGCTAACAGTCACTAACTGAGAGCTCAGCGGCTCTAGAAGCAGCTATTACGTTTATCACTGCTTAGGAATCACTTCCCGCTTTTGAAACCCTGCTTCCTGTTTGTGCACATGAAGCGCTAATCTTTTCCCACCACCTGCATGGCAATTCTGCTGGTCCACAAGAGGATTCCCACAGAACATAAGTATTATATCACCGTATCAACAGTGATCACGCAGCAAGTCTAAACAGATTCAACTTCTGGCATACCTTCCTGTTGGAAATTTTTTACAGATGGTACTACATGAGCGTATTTTAAAATAAAGGGCTGTTTAATCCAAATGGCAAGGATACAGTACAATAGATGGAAAAAAAAAAATTCAACAGGAAAAGTCTGTACAATCTAACTTAAAAGTCATACAGACTAATTAATTCAAAAAACCTGTAACGAAAAGCACACAGCAAACTACTCCCTCTTCCAACATGTATTCAGATGGAATTTTATTTTTGGTCAGACTAAGGTCCTTTGTTCCAGTTTCCTGCCTAGATTTCCCCTTTTCTGGTGCCAAGGCAAGCAGTTAAAGTCAGGGTGATCAGAAATAAACTTTAGAAGCAGATGTTATCACACAGTTTGTTACATACTGGTAGACAGGGTGATTGTGTGCTTTCCTGACTATATGCAATTAAGTCCTACTGGAATTAATCCTTGGTAGTCATAAGGAAAAAGCAAAAAACTAAAGAAAAAAATTCATAAATATTGCAATTAACTCTCAGATGTATGGATTTACTCTATAATCTCTAACCGTTATCCTCTAATGATTAGCTGTTGCAGAAATTATTTAAACTAATTTGTGCAATTAAAAGGCAAGAAAAGTTAAAATTTCTTACAGAAGCTTTTATAAGCTTATGTAGCAGGTTATTTTAATAATTGGCTGCAACTGCAAATATTTGCTACACTAATTAAACAACAGAATTCAAAAAGAAAAAATGCAATTCATGAGACCAGAAGGTTGGGCTTCTCAGAATTTCTTCAATAACATTTTAACTATGACTCCCAGTAACAAATCCACAATTTCCCTGTCTCTAGCCCCACTCCCATTTATCTCCTGATGTCTACCAAAGAAATTAAAATACAGGGCACTGCACTATTTATGCACAGCTGCAAAATGCGTAAATTCAGGCTTCCAATTTTAAGTTTTGTTCCTTATGGGCTTCATCATTCTGCTGCATGTGTAAAATGTAAAAATATTTCAATTTCCATGCTGCCTACCTGAATTCAAAAATACCCTCTGATGTGTATTGCCTCTGTATGTTCTGTTAGACATGTTTGTGTAATTCCCCTCCAATGACACATGGTAGAAATTTTTAGTTTAATGCATGCGTGGTATATTATATTTTCCTTAAACAGTTATGGCTGGAATAGGAGAGAATACAGTTGCCTGCCTGCTATACTCCATTTGAGAAGGAACCTTCTGGTGGGAGAGGGCTATTGCTTCTATTCAGACCTGGAACAGTCTGCACTTGGAATGATTGGACTTGAAAGCAAAACAAGCAGAAAAAATCTACCCTATAATCTCACAAAGAATAAGGAGGTAGGTTCATTTTCTGCTTGTTTTTTCTAACATGTTTCTGCCTTCAGGTCTATGTTACCCCTATATAAACTAACTATTCACATGTATTTTCTGTCCTTAAAAAAAAAAAAAAAAAAAAAAAAAAAAAAAAAAAAAAAGAAAGGAGGAAAACTTAAGACTAGAAACCCAGAGTGTATCTTCAACTGCATGCAATTATGTGGGGAGAGCGGGAGGAGGGAGCTCTTTAGCATTATATAGTTCTGAGAATAAAGTATTTCCTAGCAGACAGATAGTGAGGAACACCTAGGACTGGTCTTGGACAGTAACCTGTTCAGCTCCGTGAGGAACACACCTCCTTTCTCCTGCCCATACCAGGTGTTTTGGCTACCTCTTCTACACCAGCACATGTATTCCTGGGGCTGCAAAATGAATTAGATAATCTCAGTGATCAGCTTGCAAACTAATCCTCCTAACTCCCTTAAAAAAATAATTTCCAAATGGATGAGCAAACTGATGAGACCTACTGCAAAGCTGGACAGATGCTGTTACTGATGCAAAGAAAGGGCTGAAACGCATGGCTTGGGGCAAGACTACCTTTTTGGCAGTGACATTTAAATTAATGTCAGAGGACCATGAAACCACACCACTAAGCCCCTGGGACAAAACCTGGAGTTCCACTTCTTTAATTTAGGTGTTCTTTATGCTTCTCTCTACAGAAGGATGAGTTGTTAATTATTATTCTAACTAGGCCCACTTGAAGCCACTCCGTGTCTTACCTACCTGAAAAAGAAAAAAGCAATAAAGATTATTCATTATTCTGTTTATTCTGGGAATGGAGTTAATCTCATCCATACTGCATCATTAAAAATCTTACTTGAAAATGTAAAATGTAACTCTTTAAGAAAGCTCAGAAGAACTTTAAGAGAGAACTTAGAGAAGAGAACTCAGAGAACTTTAAGAAGAGCTTTAAGAAAGCTCCTGCAATAGCACCGAAGGGGAAGTTCTCTGGTTTGTGAGCATATTCCAGTGATGCATTAGGAATATGTCATTTCAACAGGGTATGCTTAAGTCTAATTCTTAACAGAGGGTGGAATATTATCCTTTGGAACTGCAGAAAAAAGTAATAAATTCTAAGCTATTGTGCACATTCAATATTGCACTTAGCCTGACTTGTAG
>NW_010236765.1:19400-63782 GCF_000690775.1 Eurypyga helias
GGATTATTAGAGATGACTGCAATCATTTGCAGATTTTCATCAGTTGTGAGACATTCTGATGTCATAAAATGCAATTTAGCAATATGGCAGAATAAGTAAAGATGATTTTTGGTAAAATATGCTGAATATGAAATAAGTATAAAATTAGACTACTGCTGGAAAAGTAGTAAGATAAAATTATAACACCGTAGTAATTAAAAGCTATACTTGAACTTATACTTGAGATAATTATTTGAGAATTTTTACAGAAAAGTATATTCTTAGGTTTTCACACAATTAAATGAATAAGAATAGAAAACCTCACAGAATCCTCTGGTTCCTTTGAAGCACAGTGCAAGAAAAAATTACCATGGAAACAACAAGTACAGAAGTGTGATAAAACATAGCAGAAATGCCGTTGACAGTATTTTTCCTTTATAGCTGAGAAGCAAAGAGCTACAATAACTAATTAATATCTTCAGTCTTTCAAATGTTTACTCACACGAGTACATGTTATTCAAATGAGTTTTCCCATTAAACTCAATGTGAGTCAATTTAAAAAAAAAAAAAAACATCATACATAAGCTTCATCTCCAATGTAGAAAAAATTACCAAAAGAAAAAAATCAAAATACATAGGACTTTGTAATTACTGTAACTGCCAATCACTGTACTGGAATCAGATGTTTATCACACATCTGTTCATTTATATCATCTTGTTTTTAACATGTATATATTTAACAGAATCACAGAATGGTTGAGGTTGGAAGGGGCCTCTGGAGATCACAAAGTCCAACCCGCTTGCTCAAGCAGGATCAGCTACCTGAGGCTGCCCATTTCAGTGCTGTCCCTTTTAAAAATGAAACCTTATTCATTTCTGAATGAGCTACTTGGTTCTTTATTTTAAAGGTGAAGTCTTCAAAACAAGCCCATCGCTTAAACAATGAAAGAACTAATCTTAATCTAAATTGCAATTTCCATTTACATACATAGCATCCATGAGAACAAACAAAATGGAGGGGAAGCCAAAAGTTCATTTTAATGAAAATAATGAATAATTTTAATAAGTCATATTTAACTCCAGTAATGGTATTTTCAGCTCCCTGGAATAGTTTGTCTATAACAAAAATGCACCTGTTACTTCTAAAAGGAACTGCTTATAAACAGGAAAACTGGACACTGATAAATTATTAAAAAGAAAATAGAAATTCAACTCTCTGCTTGGTTTTTGCTTTCTATTCTTCTAGACAAATTAATAATGTGGATAAATCTTTAATTCACATATCCAGGCTGCATTTACATTTCAGTATTTTTGCGTAACATCTCAAACCTCTAACATTTTCTGCTTTATGCATAAGAAGTAATTGTGAAAGTCAGCATTCTCATGGTAAAATTCTGCATCAACCTACTCTAACTTAGCTGCTTTTACATCCATTTAAATGCTGCTTCTACTTTTTAGTCCATTCCCAAACTTCTCTTCTTCACTTTAATTCTTCTGTGGTAGTTTCCTTCCTTTACTGTACCAAATGAAGCACTTTCACTGTGCAATTTGCTTTGCATTACTGCCCTGGCCTTTTATGCCCAGTCATGAACATTCACTCTTATCCCATAAGCACCTGTGTAATCCTTCCAACTTTGACCTTTTATGCTTTGACTGAACTTACAGTTCAAAGACAAAATTAACACCTTAATATCTGTAAAATATCTATGTTACCATAATTCTATCTACCTGATAATGTATCCTTTTTGTGACATCTGTCATGGATAATTTATGCATAAGTACCTGTCTAAAATAATTTTCTCATCTCTTACTGTCTTCTATTCCCACCTACTCCAGGATCATTCCCCTGTATTTTGTTTACAATACAAACTGATAATTCAGTGGAGTTGATTTTGTCACAACCGTCTTCGGAATGCCCTGCTCTAGCTGGAACTTAGGCACCAACACATGGATAAACAGTACAGGATATATTCTTATACTGGGTCAATGAACAGTACCCTTGCTTTAGAGCCTCTTGTTCTTGATTTGTGTCAACAAATCCCCAAACATCAGCATTTCTTCACTTAGATTAAATCTTAAGGGATGTTTGAATAGATAAGCACTGCTAAAGGCATAATCCAAAACAGAACTCTTCTAATGACTTCAGAGGACTCTGCATTAAACGGTATATCTTAATAAAGACTGTTAATCACTACACTTAATAACAAAGCCAGATAACAAAACACACAACTACTGATCTCACAGATAATGTTTAAAACAAATGACTATTTATTTAGTACTAAAATTATCTTATTGTATTTGTGCTGAAAATGCTTGTGCTACACTTTCACATCATATATTCCCACTGTGAAGCAACTCATGTAAACCTTGCAGCTTCTTTTATAACTAAATCAATGAGTGAGTCAGGATTACAGCTAAGATTATCGACACCAAAAATAAAACGAGCTCATATACCACAATAATCTTCCCTCTTATAGGTAACTGTACATTTCTCTAATTTTTTTGAGTTAAAAAATATATATACCTGTGATAAACATAAAATAAACAATCTCTTGTCTAAGAGATTCAATAAAACTGTCCTCTAGTAAAAAATACAAAACAACAGTGTAAAATCAGAGAAGAATACTGAATGATCATAGTAATTACAGATCCCCTTACTTGTACAAATACATATATGTGTACATAGCTGTATATATGTATAAAAGCTTAATCACTTTTTTTTTCCCTTTTTTTCAAAATAAATAAATAGGGTTTCTTCTACTGCAAGATCTGCCTGTTTTGGAAGGAAGAAAAATCATTCACAATCACTATTTAAATATGGTATCTGTGAAAACAGTTGAAAAAATTAAATCAGCTAATGATTACACATTTTAAAGCTGAACATTAATTAAACTTCTTCATTAGCAGATACGGTTGTAATTTATATAAAAGAAACAAAAAAAAGTGCAGTATTCCTTTCATCCTATATTTTGTGATTAATAAATAAAAGATTTATCTGTAGGAATCTTTGACCATGATTCTAATTACAGATTCCTCCTGTACTGATTTGATCTCGAAAATGTCTTCATTAAAAAAAACCTACCAAAAAATCTAAAATTAAATTCTAAATTGTAATAAACAAACGCATCATTTTGCCTGCACAGATAAAAGTTTAATTTGAGCAAAATTAAAAAAAAAAAAAAGCCTACTATCTCTGTGTCCTAATAAAGACCTACCAGAGAAATTTTTTACTACCCAGATAAAGAGCAGCTGCTATTCAAGGATTTGAAATCAAAACACATGAAGAGTCTACTGGAAACAGGAATGAAAAACCACAACCATCCTGATGCAGAGCCAAATAAAGTATTAAATCAGTCTTAGGACAAACCACACTATAGAGTGCTTAAAGTTTGTTTCTGTTTATGGCATAAATTAAACAGTTTTTGCCTTATGCCAAGTGCTTTGATCTTTAAGAAAGCTACAAACATAGATCTAAATACTTTCAATATTGTTTCATAAAATATGAAACATTTTATTAAATGACTATACATAAAACCCACTCTAGTATTCTTTTTAAAAATTAAAATTATATATTTTAATTTAAGTTTATATAAAACCTGTGGGCACATAGAATTTCCAACAATTATTTTTAAGAATATAATCAACTGTAGAAAGAGAAAACATGAGTCAATGTTACTTTATCTTTCAAACTCATTCTCAGCCTACCTTCAACACAGAAAAAACCCAACAAATTTTAATTATTAAAGAATAGTTGATTCTGTTATCATAACATGATAATCCAGAAAAAGTCAAGCAAACATGAAACTTGTAGAAAAACAATACTGAAATAATTTCTCTAGGTTTTTTACAGTCTTAAGGTAGTTTTTTCATTATTTATCTTTCTGAAAATGTAATGCCATGTGTGGTATCTCCAAATAAATCATTATCAAATATACAGATGTTTTAGAGAAAATACCTCTAAGTGTTCTTTTGAATGAGATTCTCCTCCCACATAATCACTAATATATACTGCAGCTAGGAATATAGAAAAGCAGACAGGTGAGAATGTTAAGGTCGGTATATCCTGAGTGAAAGAATTCAAACTGTGCAACAACCTACACTGCTCTGTTACAAACAGAGAGTTAAGGAAACAGAATGAAATATAGAGAATTAAACTTTAGCCGTTATCTCCAAGAATGCTGACAGTATAGCCATGAAAAAAAAATAGATCAATACAGCAATCATAAAGCAATATGTACAAACTGTTTTAATATTACAATTCTGACTTGTGTCCCTGAAGTCAATTTTAGTGGTGTGCACTACACAAATGGTTTTGTTTTCACAGTGGATTTTGTTTATAAGAAAACATCATCATCTATTGGAAATAATAGTTTCTCACTCACAAACATTTTATTACAAACCACAGAGGAATGTTGTCTTTCCTACAGCAAAGCAAAAAACCACAAATGAGCAGCACATTCTTCCAGTTAAAAGGCCTGCATAAGACGTCAGTCTTCACTACAATTAAATATCTGTGCTTAATTTCAAGATGACATCTCAAAGTAAAATTTCTTTAAATTACAGTAGTAGCTTAGCCTAAACATCAGCTCGACAACCCCACTGGGATTTTCTTGAATTAGATGCTGACAAAAAAAAAAAAAAACAAAAACCAAAACACCCACACAAAAAACCCAAAACAAAACATCCACACACTTCAGAGCCCTAGTTTCACTAGGGCTTTTCATAAATACCTCAGTATTAAAAAAAAGAAAAAAAAAAAAAAGAGAAATCACCTGACAGTGACAGTTTTCTTGATTTTCCTGACCCTCTTCTAGATTTCCTTGACCTTTTTCTAGATTTCCTCCTATATAACTAACAATAGGAAAATACAGACTAAAGATACTTAGGCAGTTTAGTGCTTTAGTATCTTAAATATAAATGGAGAGGATGAGCAGAGGAAGTGAATGAAGGCAGTATGTCAGTCATAAATAATCAGTTGGGGAAGGTATTAACAGATTTAAGACTTGTCAATAATGACAAGTTTTCATTCGCATCATCATTTTGCAACAGGACAATGAACATAAATTATCAATAAGGAAAATGTTACCGCAGAAACTTAAGGAATTCCTTAATACTCAACTTGCATGCACATTGGATATCATCTCTTTGTCAGTAAAAACAGTTGTAGCATGCTAAAGTGTCCTGTTGTAGAACCCAAGGATTCCTAAATATACTACATAGACAAAGAGTAAGTTACTATCACGCAGAACAAACATTTCTAAAGTTTAGACACACACATCTGCATATCTATGTTATTAACGATGAGAATGAAACATGGATTTACAAAACATATCACATGCTTGTATGTCTTTTGTCCTCAAGAGCTAGCTGCTAAGGAAAATAAAATACCTGACTTTTCTTTAGAAAGAATGTGATTGCATGGATACATGGTAAGCCAAGTACAGACCTACTTACTCTACTCAATTGGAAAGGAGGAAACATGCAGAAATTAGTACAAGCAGGAAGACAGTGACATCTGGAACCTTTAATCATGACATCTACTGGAGTAACAGCTATGAATTACAGACAAGCTGGTCACAAGCTACTGGAATGTAGCTGAGATACTTATACAGAACTTGCTGCTACCATATTTTAGCTGTTCATATCCTTGCATTAATGAATTAGAAAACGATCCTGTGTTTGAATATTTTCCTGACAGAAGATTTTTTTTTTTCCCCAAGGAAACTGCATCTGAAAAATGTTAACATATATGTAAACAATAAAGAAAATAAGGCAGAAGAAAATCAGGCAAAGATAACCTCCGAGAGCTTGAACTTCCAAATTTCTTTCAGAACGACCTTATATATATAAAGATCAGTAAAGTAGTCTAATAAACTTCTTTGTAATCTGTCAGAACTTGTTCTCCTGACAAACATATTTCACTGTCGTAATCAGGAACAAAACTAGTATGATGTGTAAACCAGCCATGTCTTGTTGAAACCAAGAATGTGATATTTGTTCACAAGCTACTGAAAACTAAATCAAAAGGAAGCCCACATCAACATTTAAGTTTGAGGCTAAAACAAACATAATACATCATAATTATCAATTCTCAAAAATTTAATTCCTTTTTAAACCATCTCTTATTCGGTGTTCTTACTACACAACACACTAAACTTGGCAGCAAGTTCCATATGGATTTCCACACTTAAAAGTGAATACTGGCAGGTGAAGGCATTTAGGGGAGAGTGATAATTTCACAGAATAATAATGCTTTAGTTTACAGAAGGCATCTGCCACAGCACAGAGCCTCACAGGATGGTATGTTTCTTGTCATTCACGTATTATACTTCTTATAGGTTCAGAATAGAACAGTATGACTCGGAAAATAAAGATTAATTTAGGAAAGATTCTAAAACTCAAGAAAAAGAACAATCCTCCACACACCACTACTCAAAAACAGGTAGGAGTGAATGTTTAAAAAATATTGCAATTATTTGGGCTTATCATCAGAGAAAATTCTACAGACAAAAAGAAAAAGGTCTATATGAAAATAGCAAAGATACACACTGTGAAAAGTTCAAATGTGGGTTTACATGGTATTCTAAACAAAGCAAGGATTAGGTATGAATGAGAAGCCATTTAAACTATGAGCAGAATATCATCCAATATTTTTATAGAACTGAAGAATGTTGTGACAGCTTTTCCCTTCAGTCCTGGCAAACAAATCTCTTTCACCCTGATGACATGCTAATGGCTTACTCTTTAGAAGTCATAAAGACACCAAAACAAAAACGAAACCCCCTTTTTTTTTTAACCAGAAAATTCAAGTTATCTAGACAGAAATTACTGAATGCCCCAAAGGAACAACTGTTAGTAGTGATATATGTAGTATAGCTTTAAATTACATCTATCTTATTTTTAGTATTGGAGAGCTTGTGTTTAGAACAGATTACATGCCCTAATGATTCTTCAGCTTCTAAATCTGACAAACAACTCAACAGATCATTGGGAAAAATGAAGCACAAGGATTTCACTGTGATGAATAAGCTTAATGTTGTTCAGATTGCTGTGTTTCCAGTAAAGACAAAATCTGGAAATCAGTATTTAGAGATACCATTGCAGTATGATATCTTGTTTCAGTTAACTTTTAAAATGTTAGGAACACACAAGACACACCTGACATCAGCATACCCACTGTTTGTTCTGACAATGGAAAGATTTGCTTAAGGACCTTTTCACAAAACAGCACTGGACAGACTGGAAGCAGCACGTCTCCTTTTTGTGTTTACAGAAACAGCAATGACAACAGGACAGGTAGTGCTATCAGTTTTCATGCCTGGGTAGACATGAAAAAAAGATTCAAATTTCCTTGAATGGAAGTTTCTGAGAAGGCATAAAAAGATACTGTTTATGCAACACTAATGCAATTACAAAGAAGAAAACTTCTTGCCCAATTACAAAAATTACTCTGAGTAATTTTTTTTGTTTTTTTCTTCTCCTCAAGAGTTCTTTGGTAAGTTTCCACAACCCATGGAAAAGCAAAACTTACTCGAGGCATAAATCTTGAAAAAGATGCTATGTATCTAGTTTAATAAATTATTATTTAAGACTGAGTGGATCCTAGGCAAAAATAAAGGAATATCTCTAAGGATCATTTTAATAAACAATACAATGGGATTTTCACATGCTAGAAGACATTTTTTTCCACTACAGAAAAACATCTATGATGGTGTAACTTCAATTTACAACCTGTTTTATTTGTTTTGTGATGGGCTCTGGTAAACATCATTACTTGGGACTACATTAAAACAAACAAGTGGAACTCATTTTTTACTGCCATGCTAGTAAGGAAGGGGGAAGCAGACAAATAGAACTGTGTACAGAGAATTTGTTTCCAGTACTTTGATTTCTTCAATGTACATGGAAACACAAATTTATTTATGTATCTAATCAGAATTATACCAAAGACACACGCTACTATAACAGTTCCACAATTCAGCTACTAACACAAATACAGAAGATACTGAAAACCATTTAACACATCAGGTGAAAAAGAACAATAACTGTTCCTATTTCAGACCATATATATTTCATAAACCCTCAGTATGTCACAATCACAGAGACAATTAAAAGGTAACATCAGGAAGAACATCCAGCATATCTCACCATATCCATTCTTTTGTTCCAAAGTTTGCTGAGAAAATGTCTCATAATAATCAACAATACCACTTGCAGAAAATCGATGAAACCTGAAGTGTCAAACAGCACAACACAATGTCCAAGTGGTATGCCATAAATATAGCCTAAGAGGAGCAAGACTGCTTTATTAAAATTAAGACTTTCTAATGCCACTTAAGTATAGCTGGCTAACCTCAGTTTCTGACAGCTAACCAGCACCTTTCATAGCTGCTTATGAGAGTAAGAACCAAACCATAGAAACGTTTGAGACAGAAACAATAAAGTCCCTAAATCTATCATGGACTTGTTCAGCATCACACCCAACACACACCTCCAAAAATAAAAGGGTGTGCCCCCCCCAAAAAACCTAGCAACCAACAATGTGGCTCGGACAGTATCAGTGTGAAGATTCCCACAAATATTCTATTAGCCATGGAAACAGCTACATGAGTTAAGGAGAAAAATATTTTTCTAACATATGTTTCATCCATAAGACAGACCACAGGATAAAGACATACTTAACTACATATACATATATACAGTCTATTCCCTTTTCCGAACAGACATAAGAAACAATCTCTATTAAGACTGAATTTGTAAATATGAAGCCTCACCTACTGAGCTATTCTTGGTCTTCAAGTTCAGCTGGCAAAGACCAGCCTTCCCTGCATGCTAGTTAGTTGTCCTCAGTTACCAAAACAAGATATAACATACAAATTGACTACTGGATAAAATCCTAGCTTTCAGAACATCACAGAGCCACGCCGTACATTGTTCAGGGGCACTTGATGGTGGAACAGACTACTCTGTGGCAGGATGAAGTACCAGTTCAGTAGCAGAGCCACACATGCTTCGGTGCCCGAGGATGTACTCCGGTGTGCTCAAATCTGCAGATACAGCCAAAGGTGCAAACTTTTACTCCTGAACACCCCCTCCATTTCGGTAATTGTAAAGGGGATTACCTCAGCAGTTCGCTATGATGTTCAGATTCTTGGTGGGTTTGGTGTTTTTTTGGTTTTTTTTTCATATCCTTTTCTTTGGAGGTTCACATATTTGGGGTGTGCCTTTATAATATATACAGCCATCAGCTTAGAGTTCAGAACTCCCAATACTCTAAGTACATTTGTTTCTTTTAAGTCTTTAAATAGGCATTCAGTCTTGAAATAACTTATCCACAAGATCTCCATAACAAATTCATTCCCTCCCCCATTACTGTCATTGAATCTTAGTTCTTAGGATTATGGGTGTCCTTTCTCACTTCTGAAACCCATGGTATTCAAAAATTAAAATATTCTTATTTAATAATTAATTTGAAGTCACTGAAAACTTTTCCTTTCTTCCCAAAATGGTTTTTAAGTTGTCACGCCTGTGTTCCTATTCATTAGCTTTCTGTTCTTAGGAGTGCCGTATTTCTGTAGTGCCACTGGTATTTGTTTCTAGTTAATTCTAGAGGCTGAACATATCCTTTAGATATCATAAAGGAAATAGGCATTCTTTTCAGACATGAACAAACAGCGATCAGCTGCTGTATGTGAACAGATACTATAAGATGCAATGAATTTGTTGAGATAACTGTGCAGCAGCACAAAACTTAATCACACTAAAAATCAAATAATTTTGCTAAGCATCAAAATAAGAAAAATTAAGAGTAAAACTTCCTCCTAAATGAAAGTTGTAGATTACTCATCCCCTTCCTAAAAGCAACTATAACTTTCCTGATATCTACAACTAAGACTACTGGGGTATCTCTCAGAAACATCACAGAATGACTTAGGTTGGAAAGATCATCTAGTTCCAAACCCACTGCCATGGGCAGGGGCACCTACTAGACCAGGTTGCTCAAAATCTCATTCAATCTGACCTTTCTTCTAATGCATTAACATGCTGCCTGCTACTATTATGGTACACCTTCTGTTACACCAGTTCTAGTCACTTGTTCTGGTGCACTACTACTAATTTTTAGAACCGAAACCTCTTGTTTAGAAGAGGCACCACCATGCTATGTGCTGTAAAAACATAGAAGAGATGGTCTGCCTCCTCTATGGAATACTAAAAATACCCAAGAGACAAACCTTTGTAGATAAGAAAAAAAGTAAAAGCATTAAGATTTTCTGCATGTGGATACTACTGAGAAATGCAGGTACACAGAAAGAACAAGATCCAAACAAACCCACAATCTCATACTTTGATGAAGGATTTTAAAAAATTAGTAATGGCTGCAACTTTGAGATTAAGTCCTGGTGTTGATATTAAAATAAGTGCATTTTTTTCCGACCTATGTCTTTTATGCTTACACTAAAAAAACCCTCAACTGTCCAGCCAAAGCTATTATGAACATGACTCAGGAGTTCACTCAGTTTTTACATCCAGGACATTTCAACTAATTCACCAGCACAACCTAATATGGCAATAAAAAAGTACCAACTTTGCAAAGATCTAAGAACTAGTCTGAACTGACAAGAAACAATAGAACAAGAAATTCAAGGCACGTATTTGTCTACACTGACTGGACAGGATATACAGTTTTTTCTAAAACTGACAAGTTCCTGAACTTCCTTGTATTCTCTTTCATTTTACGTTTAGAATTTTCAAGCATTTTAGTTCCATCAAGCTGTGATGCAACTTCCTTCACAGGTATGCATCTTGAGTAGATATCTGATTCTCCATTTTTTAAAGTATTAGAAACAACAGAATTTAGATTTATGAATTAATGAAAATATTTCAACAGGACCTATTTTTGGTTTGACCAATGCACTTTGTACTTCAGATGAACTATCCTAACAGAAAGGTCTGGAGTAGACTGACGGAACTCATTCTCTCTCTTTATTTGGCAGCTGTCAGACTGCTTTTACAGTACTGGTTGCAGGCTTGGACCCTCCAGTACAACTAAGATGTTGATAAACTGAAGGAAGTCCAGTGCAATGCCACCAAGACAGTCAAGGGTATGGAGTACCTGCCCTTACAAAGGCATGCTGAAAGAACTGGTCTCCTTCATCAGCCTGGAAAGTAGGCACCTTCAGGAGGACCCAAAAGAAGTTCCTTAATACCTATAAGGTCATTAAGAAGAACAATTTACACTCTCACACACGGAGCATGGTGGGAGGACTACAGACCATAGACGTGTATTGAAACCAGAGCTTCAAATCGGGCATAGGGAAAAACTTTTTCATGGTGAGGACCCTCTTGCAGTAGAAGAGGTTGCAGAGAAGCTGTGCAGTAGGAAAGCCACTGGCAATCTGGTCTGCCTCCACAGCTGACCCTGCTTGAGGAAGGAATTTGGACTAGAGATTTTCTGATATCCCTCCCAAACTAAATCAATCTATGATTCCATTCTATAGTTTTCTTCACTCTTTGTTTATAATTTTATCCTTGCATGCATTTAGTTTTTGTTGTGCCATTATCCCCAAATTGTCAAATGGAAATTTAATCTACTGCAACAGTCTTTCCTGCCACATTTTAATATCACGTCTCCCTCATCTATGGTACAAAGTCTTTTCCTCATAGTATCTGGATAAAAAAAGTGATCTGTGAATGTGACAACGATAATTATTAGGAACTCAGGCCACTGATGTTCCTTTTTAGCTGTGCAAATATAGTGTTGAAAATTATCCAGGAATAATTTTCAGTGTTTTGACATGTCACAGTCCTTTTAGATGAATGCTGTAACGAAAAAAATATGTATCAATAAGAAGGTACTTAATTAGATGACAAAGATAAAACTCAGTATAAACAAGTGCAAGGTAATGCATGGAATCTGAACTAATTTTAAGTCAATTACAGATTATAAATAAACTGTAACTTTTCTGGAAAAAATATATGTTTGGTGGTGTCAATGAAACATTAACTCAAGGTGGAAACACAGTTTAGGGAAAAGTTGGTATAGCAGGTGTATGTTAGGCAAAGCTGAATATTCTAAACTATATGCTATTGTCTAAATATTAAGCTATATTTTGGCAACTCCACCTTTATAGACAATACTACAAAAAGGAAAGATCAAAAACTTAAAGAGTGTAGATGCATAGTTTCAAAAAGCTACGAATACAGTAACATAATAAAGAGCTATAAAAAGGATTAGGAGTATAAGCCAAAAAAGGTTTCTAATTGGCATATCTTAATAAGTACATTGTGCAATATAAAAAAAAAGGAGAAAAAAATTAAAAAAAATTCTTATCACTTTACATAAAAGCAGTAAAAATATAATTTTCTTGCTGCATTTAAAAATAGTAGGTATTTAAAAGGTCATTATTCTACCTATACTGGATATTATGAAAATAATATTTACCCTTATGCAAAAAAAAAGGAATAGAAAACTTTTATTTTAGAAACTTTATGATATAATCTAAGAGAATTTCTGTCTTCCCTTCAGCATTGAAATGAAAAAGCTAACCTTTTTAATCTAAGCTTACTTTGATATTATATAGTACTACGTTTTTTATATTGCCTCTGTGGTAGCTTTTGTAGAATTTATAAATCAGCAGAATTACCAGGTAAGAAGACGAGATTGTAAAAAAAATGCAATACTAAGAGAAGTGATTCTAGAAAAGTGCATAATTGCTGTGTAGACACAATGAGGAAAAATTAGATTTGAACATCTATACTGTAGTCTTAACAAGGTAAGTATCATATCAGATATACTAAACATGGAACAGTTTCTGTCAATGGACTTTTATACTACGTAGTAGTAATACACTGGTCACCCATTAGAAGACAACAAAGTTGTAGCACAATGTAAAGGCTATGAAGAACACAGCATACAGTTCTGAACACATTCTAAATTATTTTTGAATAAGTCACTAAATTAAAATTTGACAATTCAGTGATGAAATGGGAGATTAAAGAAAATACTCTGAACAAGTTATATGAGAAGATTGTGAAAGGTTATGTTCTAATTAAAAGCACAGAGAGCCTTTGCTGCCTCCTTTCAAAACTGTTTTCAAGTGTCCTTTCCAAAAGGTTATTAGGAAACAAAATTGCTAGAGTAAGAAATGTCCTTACATGGCAAAATTAATTAATTAATTAAAAGGAAAGAGAGAAAGACTAAACTATCCATTCTCACAATGGAGAGAGATCACTTACAGTACTAGATAGGGATATGCAGTGAGGGATCTGGAGAATGGGACCAGACATCAGTGCTGAGGATTCTGTTATTTGGATGATGACTGTTAGGCAGTAAGGATGTGTGTCTCAGTGAAGAACCACAGAAGGATGTTAGGACTAAGTGACTGTGTAAAAAATGGCAAATGACATTCCAGATACACAAATGTGATGTACCCAAAAGAAACAATCCTAACTTCACACAGAAGAATAATGGACTCTGAATAGACCATTATTTTACTCCCTCAAGAGTGAAACTTTGGATTATGATATCCATTAAAATATTGACTTAGTGTCAACAGTCAAAGAAGAAATCAAATGTGAGGAATTTTAAGAAAAAAATATAAACTAGCAGAGACTAACACTGAATATGAGGACATAAAGGTTTGTATGTTTAAACTGTATACAGCTATCATCTCTTTGTCTCCAAAGGATGCATTAGAACTGGAAAGGATTCAGAAGAGACCAAAAGGATGATTAACAGTTGCCTTCTAATAAAAGAAATAAGGTAAGCTTAAACTCTTCGAAATATGAGCTAAATGTCAAATGTCTGCAAAACCATGAAGGCACTGGAAAGGGACTGATTCATACTTTCCTCTAATATGAGAACTAAAAGTTTCATGGGTAAGGTGCAAAAATAAGTGCTCATTACTAAATAGGGTTTCTGTCACCTCTGTATACATTGCACTTTTTTTACAAATAGGTTTGTAATAGGTGTACTTCTGAAAATGAAAAATACACATAGTAATGCAGAAGGCTTTAACCACAAATTTCAGCAATATGCATATGTATTCAACTTTATTGACACATATGCAATACAGACATTCAAGTTCAAAATATGGTATTGCCCTTCCTGAACATGAAGGGTTTTCCTCATCGATGGCTCAGGAAAACAGCAATCATTATACCGCTAGAGTAAGCTATTATGGAAAAACCATTTAGATTTTACACATTGTCAGACTTTGTGTTAAAAACATAACTCAGCAAATGAAGTGTAATTTAGGGGATAATTATTCAGAACATCAGATTTCATTAATCAGTACAAGGTCATTGCAAAACTGATCAGGACAGGCATTATGTCTTCTAAGCCATTACACAAGAAGATAGAACTGAGGAATCAAAGTATGTCTCTAACAGAAGAGAGAGAAGGTAACATGCACACAGAGTACCCAAGTACAATTCCACTTACACAGCACAAGCAAGATCTTTCTTTTCAGTTGTCTAGGAAGAATTTTTTAATCCTGCACTTGAAGGAAATTCAACCTATGTCATCGTATTTTAAAATATAAATTATCTTACTATATGAAGAAAATAAAAAAGGCTATAATTGTCAACAAAACAATGAACATTTTTAAAGGTCAATATTAACCACGCAGGCTGACATAACTATACTTGCACAAAATGCAAGTACGCTAATCAATATGCTGTAACTGCAGTTAATTAAAAGCAAATGTGTATAGATGATTTAAAATATATTAAATACCCAGTTCAATGACCACAAAGTAAAATTTAGGAATGTAAAAGCAATGTTCTGGAAAACAGTAGTAAATATATGCTCATACACAGTCCATAAATAACAGTAATTTACACAGTAAGAATTAATTTTTCAATAATATTTACATCAAGTACTTTGACTTCAAAAGAAAATCTGAGAGTCATAACCAGAAAGTTTGCACAAAATTAAGTTCTGTAAAAGCACTGCTGATACCAACATGTAAAATATTCTACTATACTTACAGATACTATTTTACTCAAGTACTAAAAAAGAATGAAAAAAAACAATTCTTAAATCTATTACAGAACACTCTAAAGCAACACTTCACATTAAGTTTGTTAAAATTTTGCATGGAAATGATAAAATATCAATTCCTAGTGGAATTCCTAGTTAAAAATACATCTTTGATCTGATTTACAGTACTTTGTAGAAAGTTAGTAGATTATAGTTAGTTAGTAGATATATTCTATATCTAACACATTATGAGCCTCGTGTTATCAGATTTCATCATCTTTACAAAAAATACATCCTCCAGTGTTACATAATGATAAAAACATTTGTCTGCTTTATGTTAGCAATTGTTGTGTTTATCACCAGGCAAGTTATTTTAGGTCAAAGTTCTTTGCTGAAAACAATAAAACTGATTTTGACAACTCCTCAAAAGCATTTTCCTGTAGACAACATACTTATTTACCCATTAATTTTCTCCTTCTCACACACACATGATTTTCTTTGGTTCTTTTTCATATAGGTTCACTTTTTATGCTCCTGCTGCACTGATTATCTTATCTACAATAAAGAATCTATCAACTCCGTAATATAAGCAAACATGTTCACTGTTATTAAAATTCCTACAGAACAAGCATTATCCTTAGGATATGATATTTATAAAATGAATGCAATACTATTTTTTCAGTTTGAATCTTTTGTCATGTAACTTTGTATGGGATAATGAAATAAAACTAAACATTATTAATATTTCTATTATTCCATGAATGCTTACTGCAAAAATCTCACTTCACTAACATTTGGGGGAAACATACATTCTCAATCTGTTTACATTATCAGTTTTGTAATGATCTGAAATAGCAGTGAAGCTAACTTCATGAGTGGCAATCCTTATTGAAATATCTTAAAAAGTCATTCGGTAATGTTTTATTTCACAAAGGAGTGATAAACTACTAGAAGGATTCATCAATACATAAAGTTTATAAAGTTCATAAATTTTTCTGTATTACAGTATTTCACAACTATGGAATTGTTTTTGATAATTGGCATCTTCATTTTGCACTTCAAGTTTTAATGTCTGTTTAAACTATACTCACAGTGAGACTTCAAGCTGGAGTAACACCTTAATGTTCACAAAGCAAGCATGATTTCTGTGTTCTGGATCTTAAATAAGTTACTTAAGAAACAGAATTTTTTTTACTCTTATTACTTAAGGACTGACAGAAATAACAGAGCTGAGAAAATATCTTTGCCTGTTCATCCTGAATTCCTGAACAGATTTTCTCAATAAACATCAACAAATTAAGCCTTATTGAAAGCTGCTCAGAGAACAATTTGTTAAAAAGTACCCTTTATAAGTAATTAATCCATAATTTCTGTAATGAGCTTTAATTTGGGCTAGGGAACTTTTTATTTTTTTGATGATTGAGACTTCAAAGTCATACTTTGTTTTCAGGAATGACAGACAGGTAGAAAGCAAACTTCAAAAACCGGAGCCCCTATGGAAATCTGATAGTTATTTCACAATGCCATCTGTCAGTATAGCATTCCCACAGTACCTCAAATATTTTCAAGTGGAATGAACAATGGCAATAGAAAGGAAGAAGAGCTCTTTCAGTATAACTACAATGATTGACAGTTAAACACACGATTAGCATCTTGCATTGCACCATACCAGACAGACTGTTAGAAAAGTTCTTAAGTTATTAAGTACTGTCTAAAAGCAACATGTTCCTTCTAAGACATTTCCATGTGTACCATCCTCTAATTTCAACAAAAAATGCTAAACTATATCAACTAGCAATAAGTTGACAGAACAAAGACATATTTTATTTAACTCCTATTAAAAACATCCATACCTTAATGTCCAGGCCAGTTAAAAGTTCATCTTTCCACCCTACAGAGATTTTAACTTTTATCAGGTATTGCAAGAAAAAAGTTTCTCTGTAAGTAGCACATAGGTTAATTTCATATTTCAGAATGATTGATTTAATTGCTGAATTATAGGGTTTATTTTCAAACAGAGTTAAGCTTAGGTTACTTAACCTCACATTTAGAATGGACGGCCCCATTCTTTCACTGCAATCTACTATAATATGATACACACAGGACAGTTTATTTTTGAATGCAACCTACAATTTAGTCCAATACATATACATATTCATTAAGTCTGATCAATCTAATCAAAGATGTCCTTGAAAGTATTCTCAAGGAAGACATTAAATCAGCATAAAGTAACTATTATAAGCCACACAGCAGATGAAAAGAGGTTACTGTATATTGAAACACTTCTTCAGCACTACAAAGACTCAAATTTTGCACGTTTCTAGAAGTGTATTCTAAATACCATGGCCATGTATTCTAAATACCATGACCTTGCAAACCAAATTGTACTGTATGAAAAAACAGAATAGAAACTATTTGTGTATACCTGATATTTACATGTAGATGTACTTCTGCATTAAACCTGAAGTAGGACTTACAAAGGTAAAAAATATGTTCATTCTTAACGTGACTAATACAATAAAGAAAACTAAAACTAAAATGTTTGAACATGAATATTTAAACTGCTATAGAGAAGAGTAAGTATCTCGTTTTACATGAACAGCAATAGTCCTAGTGGCATGGCAGTTATTAACACAAAAAATTCAACAGAAGTCCATAAAGGATAGCTTTCAAAAGACTAGCATACTTCTTGTATGTGATTAGTAATACCTTAGAAAAGACAGACAATCTCTCATGTGTTTTCTGTGCACTTAATTTTATTACATAACCACAATATAGTGATATTTTAAGTACATACACCAAGTCATCCTTGTTATTCAATCTTCTACACAGAGCAATGGAACAAAAATTTTGAAAACGGAAAAAAAAAATCTCTTTGCATTGATAATTTCATCCTTCAGTTTTACTGATGAGTTTAAGAAGCTTATTCTAGCTTAATGCTGATTTTATAATTAGCTGCTCATATTCACATCAAGATTCTTTCCTCTTCCCTCACTTTCCTCACAACCAAAACTCATGGCAGAAGAACCTAATGAAAACATGTTGCTTTAGCAAAAAAGAGATGGAACAAGATGTTTAAAGAAGTAGAAGAAAATTATCAGTATTTAGAGCAAAAGTGAAGACATACACTTAACGAAACTATTCAGATATTTCAATCTCGTTTTGGTTTTGGGTGTTTACTATTTAAAATCAGAATAAGGAAAGTGGTATCCATTCATCATTTATAACATACAGCATCTGTGTAGCTATAATCTTTGGCATTTATGACTTCACAATCAAGACAGATTCAATGAATAAGTTTGGAAAAGGACATAAAAGTTCAAATGTTTTAAGAAGAGTTGTCCTTACATAAGGAATCACATGAAGTTTGGGGCAATTATTGCTATTAACAAAGGCTGTGAGACCAACATGGTAAAATTTTTTCTAGGAAAAGGAGTTCAAGAATAGAAGATGGATGAGCAGGTACAACATTTTGCATTTGACATGATATAGAATTAGAAAGCAATGAAACTGAAATGGCATGCTCAGAGTAAGATCTTAGTCAAATGACTTTGTAAGTCACTTTTTGTGGGAAAAAAAGGACCTAGACAAGGCTCTGGTAACCTGTAAAGAACAACAAGCATTTCAAGGTTTTTACAAACAAACAGCAAAGTTTAGACACATGCAATCTGAAATTTCATAGACTGTCTATGCAATTCAACATACAAATTACAGTCTTGAAAAAAAAGGGTAGATTAACTGCAGTAACCAAAAATGGGTAAGAAGCAAGTGTCTGTGAAGAGAACTGAGATCAGCTTTAAAATTATTTATTGAAGTTCTAAGTAGAGTTATCTATAAGATGATGAACACAGTCAAGACATGATGTTCTAGGAATCAGGGACAGGAAAACTAGATATGAAGGTCATTGCAAGAAACCAAAAACCACATTTCTGACCAAAACAGTGTATAAGATCACTTCTATCAAGTAAATAAAGAATTTTAATAAGCAAATCTCTGGCACACAGACTGAAATGAGATGATGGCAGGCAATCTACTAAATAATATGATATACTGAAGACAAAGTCACAAATGAGTAAGTTTCTTGTAGTTCATCATGACTACAGAGTAATTCAATAACTGAAATGAGTGTGAACAAATTGCACACATATGTGGTTCAGGAAGAAGAACATAGAGAGGGAGTAAGAAAGAGTCATTCAGTTTTTAAAAAGAGGAAATTACTAACTAATACAACAACATCTGGAATGGATGAGCTTCAAAGAAAAGGTAGATAGGATTAACTCAATACTGGAATACACCATGTACCCAGTTAGGTTTATGGGATTGCTTTGTACAAAATGCATTAAAAATGTAGAAAAAAATACAGACTTATGTTTGCCAAGCACAAAATAACATACAGAAGAACACTATTTCTGTGGCTTGCAGATAGAAGAAAATAACACACTGGTATCTTCCATCTGACATTACATTTATGAATCTGCAGAAAGAGTTCAATAGAAGTTTATAAGGCTGGCCAGTCTTTCATGCTCAATTAAATGAATCATCTACAAATGTCAACTACTTAAATCAAAAAATAGTAGTATAAACCAGTACTTTAATTAAAGATATTCTCCATGTTATACATACATCTTTCTAAATACATGATGAAAATCTAATCTTAATTTTTTCACACTTTGGATAGTTTTAAAGAATGAGTTTGCTATTATACTGTACGTGTTTTCTTAGTGTCATTGCTGATCTTGAGTCAGTATCTATAAAAAAAAAAATCTTTCATGCTCTCTTTTCGACATTATAGAACAGGAAAAAGAAAAGTACTTTCCTTCAAGATACAAAGTTTGATAAGAAATCATGAATTATACAAAGTAGTAAGCTCATGCAAAAGGAAAGAGAATTAAAAAATAAATCTTGCCCTGTAATTGAAGTAACTATTGAATTGCCTTTTTTCACTCCTTTGCTTGTTTTTGCAAGGGCACTATTTTTTTCCTCTATTGAAGTGCTACTTATATTGTTAAAAGAATAATTCATTGGAGTGGAAGCATCTGAGACGTATTTTTGTTTGTTGAATCTCATGTTAGCCAGTGAAATGTAATGTTAAAATATAGCAAGCCTTATTACCAAACCCATAAGCCCTCACATAAAGCAATATGACAAAACATATAGTACTAAATTGTCAGCCTCTCTCATGGGTACTGCTAACAATGATGAAAACCTATTTAATCTGATAGATTTATTTAAATGTGGCTACTGACATGAACAAAAGTGGCATAAAAAAAAATGAAGAAATTAGACTGCAAACTGTGAAAAACAGAATAGGATGATGTAATATTAGAAGGAATTTCTCACAAGAATCCTGTGCTGAATTAGAGCAACTTTCCAGCGATATGCCATTTCCCTCCTGTGCCACTCCATACTCCCTGAAAATATATAAAACGGAATGGGTTTTACAGTAGATGGAGTCATGTTAAAGTTCAGTAACTCTCTAGGCTTTATGAATCCTTAAGACTATACCACAAAGACTAAAAAAAAATAAAACACTGAACACCTTATTCCATAAATAAATCTGCTTTTTGCTACGATTCTCACCTGTATGAGTCATAATTTTAATTGTTATAGTACAGCAGACAAACCTGATACTATGAAGATACGGTCAATGAATGTCCTGGAATAACTGTGTGCAGCTTGCCCTGTGCTGCAATACCTTTCAGCAACATCACACTGTTAAGAATCACTCTAAAACTAGAAACCTCTTTTTTTTTTTTTTTTAAAGAATAAGTAAGATTAAAAATTGAGCTACATTTTCTGAGGCAGAAAAATCAATTAGGAGAGTTAACTTGATTTTTGAGTAATCAAATTTAGAAGTACATGGAATGGAATTTTGGCCTAGTTTAAATCAATTGGATATCACTGGCTTCAGAACTCTGTTGCTAAGGTCAAATCCTAGGAAAACTCTAGAACTGCATTCCACAGTTCTATCTGCTTATAATAAGACAGTATTTCAGGAAGCAACCTGGAAGCAACTCCAAAGTATCTTCTCCTTATCTCACATCTAAAATGAAAAAACTTGTAAATCTGTCCACAGAACATCTAGGAATAGTTGGCAGAAAATTAACTTTGAAAATAGATCTAAGGTCCAAATTCAACATTTTAGTATTTTTGTGTACCAATTTGGACTACAGAGACTTTAAGTATCAGTACCTTTACAGGATGGGAATTACAGCTGCCTGCAGCACTCTCCTTCCCAGCAGTATCAGCCAAAGCTCACATATCCAGTCTGTGATATCTGGTAAAAAATTGAATGGAACGCCACGTCACTGCTCTGCAGATTTCTGAAACTGAAGTATCTGCTTTTTTTGCCTATGTAATGACTACAAGACCTCATATGCTGTCTTCTCTAACAAGCATATTCAATTTGAACTAGTTTTCTCAAGTCTAAAAAAGCTAAGGTTTTTTGGAATGTACATACTAATATGCTTTGCATCTCATTTTAAAAACTAGTGAATACCAGAATAACACTAATGCTGTATTCAGTTCTCTGGAAAAAAACATGTCACCTTTAACCAGCATACCTATAATATTCTTGCTAAAGAGAAATGGAGACTTTTTAACTTGAACTAGGTGAACACCACCGCAGGCCTTTGATTTATTCATCTCACTAATTGTTCATTCACTATAAAAAAAGGATGCAGAGGATTAAAGTATTAGGGAAAAGAACAGAAATTAAACAAAAAGTTTCAGCAGAGCTACGATAGGACGACTTTAAAGGTAGATTCCACAATGGAAGATGATCCTTTAAGAAGAAGAGCCTTAGAAAATATCCTTGACAAAACTGGGAAATAGAAATGACAACAGTTTTTAGATCTGTAACTGCTATCTTGAATCTTATGTAACAATTAAATGCTACATTTATCCTAAAGAATACTTAACAGGGCTTTCAACTATGTGCTTTGGAAATTAACTATGTGCTCTGGAACCTTTGATTTGACAGTTGGATATTTGATTTTAGTTTATTTCTAAGGAGGTTGGTAAAAATTATTTTAATACAATTTTTCAGGAGAGTAAATTACTGAGATTTTCTTGTTTTGAAGTTTAAGTTCACAGGTTAATGAAGAAAAGCACTATATACTAATTGCTACTACATGAACGACTACATGTTAAAGGGGAACAATTTAAGACCTATAGAACATGAACATCAAGCATTTTTTTCTCAGTACTACCTATGTTCCAACTTGGCTTATGAATAAAAGTCCAGGCTGTATTTTAGAGTCTAAAAAATACAAACAATTAAAGATTTTTTTTTCAAAAGTGAGTCAAGCTTTTGTAAATTTATATGTGTACATTTTTTGATTCTGGAAATGTTCTTTTAAAATGTGCAATCAGTAGCTTTATCAGATGCTTCTTCAAATTTCTAAACTTTGCAAAAGATGCAATTGTCCAAGAATTAAATTAATACAAAGATGCTACTACTGTAACTGCCATAGAAATTGGGCTAGTCATGAGACAAAAAAAATATTCAGAAAACTCAAAAATTCATGTATCAAGAGAAAGGATAAAACGGTGTGGCTTCACTTATGTTTTCACAAAGCACTTAAGTAAAATGAAACCATGTAGATTGTTTCATTTAAAGGAACAGATCAAGTTCTATGAGCTGGGGATATCTTCACTTCAAACAGCAGCTTTTGCATAATTCTGACAATTTTTGAGAGTAAAAACAAAAGCTTTCTCAAAAGTTGCAAATAACATGCATACTTTCTTTTTACATATGATGGTGCATACACAATAAGTTAGGTTTGGTGTGAATATATATTACATACGTATTCCCTCATTCTACAAGTAAACCAACTTAAAAGTTTATTTTCCTTCTTTTTTTATTGGAAAAATAATTTATCTTAGTAGAAAAACTTGTACTATTAGTACCTTCTCTATAGTATAAAAAATTAAAAAATAATAATTAATATGATCATGAGATTTGTAGTTTGCTTCAATCTTTCCATTAGGTGTTCTGTAAACCAAGTGAATATATATACAACTCAAGCTTAATGAAGAAATGCTCCTATCCAGACTTTCTCTCCAGTAATTTTTAAAAATACTCCTGACATTTTTAATGTGGATTTATCTTTCGTTTAAAATTACTTAATGGAGATGGATATGTAATTGCCTTACCTGATTTTGTATTCTGACACTGAAAGACTGTCTCCCTAACTCTACAAATAATAGCATTTAAACTTCACATATATCAAAGTACCATTTCCTCATCTATGAGTTTATTTAGAAGCATGATGACAGCTTGTAATGGGTAACTGACTATCCAGTGACAATTATTTTACTAAATGTATGAAATTGTAATATATTAAAAATGGTTACTCAATATATAATAATAAATTTACTTTTAAGACTACATCAAACTATTATTTTAAACTTGTCTCAGATCCCATTTAATATAGTTCTTCTGAAGAAATCTGATGACAAAAAGACTCAGGAAAGGTAACACTAAATATCTTTGGTTGAAATATTTTTCTCACATCTTTTCTTAAATATTAAAATGGATATAAATTTGAGGTGAAAGTAGCAAAGAATGCAAGTCTTTCAGTGAACCAAATATGCATTTAAACAAATACAAAGACCATCATACTACAGCTAGTCCATTTGTTATAGAGGAACTAAAACACATGGGTAGTAATGTATTTATTCCCAATACAATTAATATGATCTAACAGATAACAGGAAAAAATACTTCTGTAGAGAAATTACATTTGTTGCTCCAATGAACAAGTTAGAATGCCATAAAAAAATAACCAACTTCACAGAATTACAGAATGGCTTATGTTTGAAAGGATCTTAAAAATCATCTAGTTCCAACGCCCCTGTCACAGTCAGGGACAACTTCCACTAGTCAAGCCTGCTTAAAGTTCCACCTAAATTGGCCTTGAACACTGACAGGGATTGAAACAGTCTACTGCAGTAATACAGGTATTTTCAACTTTTTTCCCTGAAGCTTCCCTCTTGCCTACACATAGCCAGAAACAGAATTTCCTTCTAAGAATTGTAAGGTTATATCCATTTCATCATTTTACAAGACTTTTATTTTTATTGGAAGAAAATTTCCATTAAAATTTTAAAATAATATATTCCTTATAACTTAAAAAGAATACATAGAAAAAAAATCCATATAATCAGTATGATTATATTCTCTGATAATATCTATATGCTCCCATATTCTCCATTGTTAGACATTATACAAATGAGTGGATGTGTTTTATTGATTATGTATCCTGTACGTTATCATATACTTTTACAGTATGACATAATATTATGTCATATATCACAACACACATGGAATCTAAAAATATTTAAAAGAGGGAATTTGATTTGATTAAATTTTCCCCATACTGAGCATGGTTTTGCAGAAGTAAACATATCGTTATTTTTGTAATTGGCATCAGGTATTTGAAAACAGATGTCTGTTCATCTCTTTGTCAATATTTATCTAAAATTAAGAGAAAAAAATGAAGAGTAGCAAAGATATACTCTCTACAGTCTTTTATTATTATTTCATTCCTAAAATTTTCATTTTTAGGAAGACTGAGTTGTTTCTACTCTGGTATATGCAATTAGGTTCAACAGGAGCTAATGGAATTAACACTGAAAAAAAGATTTTTAACAAAACAAGCAACAGAAATTCTTGTTAAATTGGAGGTCACCTTCTCAGTAGCACATTTAAATAAGTGACCCCCCCTCTAGAAAAGATCAATATCTACACAGGATTTTTTTTTTTTTATTTATTCTAAAATTCACTCTAAGAATCTGGTACACCTGGAAAAAAATTAAGACAGAGGACACGAACATACATTATTCATTCTTTAAGAACATATGTTGGTCATGAAGAACAGATGGAAGAATCAGATCAAGAGCTTGAAAGGAAGAAATGTAGGACTGTGTTGTAACTGCTATTTTTTTAGAACTGTGCTCAATGAGTATAATCAAACTCACAAACTTAGGTTAATTAATCTGTCATAACAGAACTGGTAGCCTATACATTGGTATCTCTGAAGTCACATTTCAGCAGTTCCTTAACATCAGTACTGTATTAATGTCACATCCAAAGCATTCTCCCTGAGCGTTAGATAGCAGAACTGAAATTTAGGAAAGAACAGAATGCAAATATTGAGTCATGCAGTAGTGGCAGTTCAATTGCATTCACTTCAACTTTTTAAAAGGAAGCACAGTTCAGTATAAAACACAAGTTTATTTCAAACGTTTTTTGAATTATTGTTCTTCCTATGAAGAAACCTGATTTTCTTCCTATGTTTGTTTTCTACTTCAGTAATGAAGAACAGTTATGCAGTCTTTCCTCTTTCTCAATTACTAAAACTGAAACAGAAGAAAAGAATTTATACAAGACAAGATCCACATAAGTTAGAATTTTTTTTAGTCTGCCTGCTCTTACACATGTAAACAGAAAATAGAAAAAGGGAGAAAAGTTACTGTGTTATTTGCAACAATTAAGTTCCTCATAACTAAAATGTAACTGAATAGAAAATTTTTCACTTTATTCACAGTCAGCTAAAATTCTGTAGGTGCAAGTGGGAAAATACACAAAGGCATTTAGTTCGCAGAAGAGGTCCCAATTTTATATATGTATAAACATATACATATGCATGTAAATTCATATGCTTTTGGAGAGGCATTTCAGCAAACCTTTTAAACTAAATTGTTTAAGTTAGACAATTAAGTTTGGTTACAAAATTAAATTGTCTAAATTGTACAATTAACTAAAACTAAATTAGACAATTTAGTTATCATCTTTGGTTAAATAGGAGAAACTTACACAGTAGAAGCAAGTTCAAACACCTGCTCAGTGTTTTGAAAGCAAAAAAGTAAAGTTACATGAAAAAAAAAACCCCAAACCAACCCTATCCTGTTCTTCCAGAATCCAAGAGACACAACCAGCATGTTCATTTGTAAACGGCCTTAGGAAACAAACCTTATGATTGACAATAATTTATTTAAAAGGCAGATTTATTTTGCTGTTCTAATATGACAAGCCATCTCATTAAGACACTGCATGTTGTGGAACTAGAATTATAATACTTTTGCAAAAATACGCTTTTAAAGATACACTGATATCAATGTTCCCTTTAGTTTTACATTGCATTGTAGTCTCAGTATTGAGTTAGAAGTACTAGTGACTATATTTTTTTAGGTTTCTTACCACTACAACATACACTGACCATCTGGAAGAAAGCAAACACTAACAGTCTAACTCTACTCCACAATAATACATTCTAAATTCTGGCAAATGAGACATTCAGTTGAAGGCTAAAACAAAAGTTGCTTTTGTGTCTACTACAACATGCCAATCATACAACAGTTGCTTTTCAGTAAGAAGGGCTTGTATTTCAGTTTAAAAGCTATTCCAATAGCAAAATCAAGAGCTAATGTGCATCCATGAAGTGCTTATACAACACTGAATTTGTATGTTACCTCTATTCATTGTTAGACTACAAAGCTTTCATCTCCTGCTTTGGGAAAGAACAAGATTGTACTCTTCAGAAAGAGAAAGTGCATGTAGGCATGAACAACGCAGAGCAAAGAATAACCCAGAATGTAACCAAGGCAGATGTAAATATAAAGTAAATACACATGCTGCCCAGCCCAAAATCCAAACTGAGATAGATTGCTAGGGTGACAACAGTAAGAATTCTAAATCTTCATAAGGAGATCCTTGACTATGTCAGGACTTGGTCACATAGTCCTCTGCTGATCCCAAAACCTTTTTTCTTTATTTTTTAAATAAAGAGAGGCTAAACGCCTCTTAGTAAAATAGTGACTGCTTCACAAAGTATATCCAAAGTAAGTACTAAATAACTATGAAATTCATAATGAAGGTTAAAATGAAAAAAAGATCTGTAAAAAGGTCACAAACCAGAATTAGAACTCCACTAAACTTAGCATATCACTACACAGAGAACAGAGTTTAGGAAATGAACAAGCTTTAAGAAGCACAAACATAATGGCCATACGAAAACACTGCTTTGTTTAATGTAAGAATCCAGAAACTATTTTTTTTTTCCTAGTGTAGTTAGCAACTAATTATATACTACTAAACAGATCAGAAACTATCTACAACTCTCATGACAATAAGATTAGGAAGTCACACTATTTGATGGATCTTAGGAAGAGCCTTTTACTTATTTAGGTTTTGTTTGGAGGGTGATGATGTTAAGGTGTGGAGATTAAAGGAAGACTATTAGACTTTCTTGTTTAAAGTTCCAAAGACATATCCCACTCATATACCTCAAATTATATAGTTTCAATTGCTGAGGACTAACATTCAGCTTTCCTTAATGGTAAAGAAGTTTAATCAATTTTGAAAAACTGATTTTCACAATAGCTGAATGCATAGAATTCATCAGAAGTAGATTAGTGATTAAGCAAGTCGAACTATCTCAAGCTTAACACTAGTATAAATGAAAAGTTTCAACACAGGCAATAATGCTAACATGCCTGGAAAATGGTAGAAATATGATGAGCTGAAATGTATTTTATTACACTTTAGAAAGCATAGTAACACCAGAAAGCACAAAAAATACATTTATTATTCATGCTTTCATTTCTAAACAGGTAAGAGAATCATTTTAGTTAATCTAGAAATAATTAAAAAATTCATTTTGATTTGATATTGCAATATTCTTGTTTTGATGTATTGGTAATTCATACTGACTTGCTGTATCTGAAAAAGGTAATAGAAAAAATATTATAAACACACACTGGTTTATACCACACTTACTACACAAGTAGTAAGATAGGGTATTTCTCAATATACCTTAGTCCATTCAAAGTGACCACTGAACGTAATATAAGCAATGTCCATTCGAAAAAAGAAATTTCCAAAAGACTTGAAAATGATCCCAACTGCTCAAGGAAAAGTCAAATATGGCAACTTATTGCAATCATAATGAAAATATTAAAACTAAAAGCATATAAACAGTCCTAATATAAAACAAAAAGCTTCTTGCTGTTTTACCAAAATCTAAAATGTAGTAATTTCAGCTTTCAATGGTTGTATATTACTTGGCGTAGGATATCTTTGGCTTTGTGTATTTCTATTTACAACTTTACCACATATACAGTGCAATAAAACAGAAGGCTTGGACAGTCCTTGCTCCTCTTTATTTTCAATTACCACAAAAACTAAGAAGAAACTGTCAACCTCTGCCAACTAAAACAATTGCAGTATTCTATTATATAGATTACATAGTAAATTTGGACTATCCTTTGTCTACCATGAGTACGTAAGATCTGATTGTGTTGTAGTTCAAGCTGAAATAGTTGATGCTATGAATGCTATGAAGAGTTTACTATGATACCTAAAATACTTTTACTGAACTGAAAAGTAGTCATAACTAGTTTATCTGGAATTTAGATAACTTTTCAATTACCACAATTTGGTATCCATGTAGGACATAAAAATGATTGTTATCAATTTTGAACATGGAAAGCTCACGTATCAAATAAGCATTCGGTATTTCAGACTGAATGCTCACACAGCCTAGAAAATGCCACTCCTACAGATTCAAGGACATTGTCAAAGTAGAATGGGAAAAATTAGAATACCTTTAACCCTTAACAGTATTTAATTATCAAGAAAAGCATGGAGTTCTTTATGTCTCAAGACTACAAAGTGTAATTGCGAAGAATGAATCATAGCTGGGCTGCTAAGGGTATCAGCCAATGATTTCATGCAAGATAATTATGTTGTTACGGAGACTATTAAAGGAAACTAGAGTTGATAATTAAATACTGTATTACAACCCTCTGAAGGACAACCTTGTCAATATTGGTTAATTCAGGAAATAAAAGCATAGAATTTTGAATGAGTCTTTTCATTTGTAAGCAGCAATAACTTATATTAATTTTGAAATCAAGCATTTTTAAAAAAAACAGAAAAATACACCCATAAAACAGATTTGTTCAAAATTGAGCTAATTTATGAGGCAAGGATAATATTATATCTTAACTGTACAATAATTTGAAGGCACAGACATTGTAGAAGTTTACATATAGTGCAAATGAGCTTTTGTCAAGCCTACTGATAGTTCACTAGGAAAATATTGATATGGGATGAAGTTGGATATAGTTCTTATTCAGGTTGTTCTAAAGACACTTATTTATGCTTAATTATGCTGTGAAAATTTGACTAAATATTGTATTACCTGTCCATTCAGTGTTCCCACACACCTAATGTTTCACACTATGAAATATAAACACAGTAGTTTTTCCAAAACAAGAAAACAGAACAAATTCATTATCTAAAGATAATGAAACCTAATTGGTGAAAAAGCATTCTATGTTATTTAAAAAAAAAAAAAGAAAAAAAGAAAGGAGTGTCACAAGTTAAACTTGTGGTGCTGATATATCCACTGACACCCTAATTAGAAGGACAATAACATTTACACTCAGGAAGAGTTAGGAGCAAATATAAATTTCTCAGTACTCTTCATTTCACCTTCAAGGTCACGCATGCATCAGTCCAGAGCATTTCACACACCATTATACTTTCTACTGCAGTTTACCAAATCTAGACAACCAATACATTATTTATTATGAAATGCAGAAGTCTATATTTTCATGAAGGCAAGTAACTGTAAGCACATTACTCTGACGACAAGTCTCTACACTGACTTAATATCATAGACAGAGTCAAAATTCAAGGTTACTGGCTTAACATTCAGTTCCCTTTGAAAGGGTTTTAAGCTACTTGTCTTTTTAATAATATTTTTTCCCCACAAATGTCAACAGCTGACCAAGTATGTCAGACAAAACAGATCCCCTCACATAATTTGCTTTTGCTAACTGTACACATCATGACAGACTCAAAACTAAAATTAAACAACACAAAACCAGATCTGAGCCACTACGACCATTTTCGTATAGTCATATTTGGATGGAAAGTAGTGCAAGGAAGCTTAGTTTTGGATTTTTTCTTCCTGGAGGTAAGCAAAAAGCACACAATAACTCAAAAGGGAAGAGTTGTAAGGTTTGTCACCACTTAAGATAGCAACAAACAAAAAGCAAAGAGGAAGTCACAAAATTGTAATGTTTAAAAACCTAAGATAGTTCATTTTATAACAAAGGTCCCATATTACTTCTCTAATAACTTCTGAAGCAGAAGTTTAGGCTATTTAATTAATAGCCTCAGGTGGTAATTCCAGTCTTGTTTTTGTTTAGCATTAGATAACTGCAGCAAGATCTAAGACAACAGTAACTACTGGGTAGAGAGTAAGTATTCTAAGTTAGTACATGAGGTTTTAGAGGGAATGGATCAAGTACAAGTCTGATGGCTTATCCTAGATGAAACTAGATAAAATTGTAAAATTAAGTCTCACAAATGCTGTTTTGTTTATCTGACTAGCACTTCCATGTTATATTACTGTGATTAAGACAAGGTTGTTACAAGCCACATCATCATTTCTGTAAATACCAGAGCAGACACTGAAGTAATTTAGTTCCAAATATGTGATGATTCAAGCACTTAAAATCAGTATTTGGCCTAAAGGGCCAAAGATGGAAAGATAAGACAGAATGACCTACGTAGATAAAAATTCTAACATTCAAGTTTTATCTGATAACTTTCCACAAAATAAGAGTGTTTATTAATTAGGTCTTCAGTACTAAAATACATTTTAACATGGGTTTTCCGCACTAGTTAATAACAGAGCTTCCAACAGAGATCCAACAGCATGCTGCAATCAAGTCTAAATAAATTCTGAGTAATTATTACTGGCTAAGGCAAAGTGAAGTACAACTCCAACCTACCAAAGATTTAGTTGATCAAAGCAGGATGAGTCAGCCAGATAAGGTGGGACACTTTCAGACTTCACTCACCACTCCAGAATACTGAATTAGTATAAATCTACTCAGCATTTCCAGCGAAACATATGGAAAATCCCTCACAATTTAATTTAAATCTCAAGTGTAATTAGTGAAAATTGGATCCATTACTGAGAAATCATAGACATAATATTTTGGTGCTGTATGTTTTTCTCAATTATGCTTACAGAAATTTAAAAACTATGCTGCAATGGGCTCAGAAGTTAATCTTTTGAATACCCTGAATTCTTTTCTCTCTGTAGAATCTTTCATCACTGATGCATTGATCTTCACTCTGTTTGCTTATCAAATGACAATGATTTTTAAAAATCATCATAAAAAGAAGAGAGATATATGTGATTGTCAAACTATCAGTCGTTACAAGCAAAAGGCTTCTTCACATTTTACTATAGAACTAATAGAAAACATAACATAGTGATCATTCAGAGATAATTTTAACGTGAAAATGGGGACTCTAGCAAAGCCTGAGCCATACAATATCATAAAAGTAATATATCAATGTACTGCATCATCTCCCAAAATAGAGGCTCTCTAGCAATTTTTCTTTTATGATGCCCAGACAGCCTTAACATCAACAGTTTATTTAAAATTTTTGCATATGAGTTTCTGAAATGGCAGTGACCAGTTATTGCCTTTTTTTGACCGCTCAGAGACTTTAACAAGACCTAATTGTTGAAATGGAGCTAAACAACTCTGCATGTTAAACAGGGAGTTTAAATACTTCAATCTCATGTTTGTTGCTAGAATCTGACAAGTTCTTAAGCAACATTAAAGAAAATATACAGAAAATATAAACTGGTTCAGAAGGAGAGACAGACAAGTGGCAGTGTGTGAGGAGTGAATAGAAAAGAAGGCTACTCTACAAAATCATCAGTAGTGTATCTTCTTCTTCCTTCGGAGATACTTAGAAATTACATGGCACAGGCTGTTATAGCTCTTCTCCCCCTTCCACAGCAGTGACCTTGGCTACAGGAAAATTTCATCACCACCTTTATGCTGTGATTTTCTACATTTTCTATCAGTCACCTAATAAAACTAGCAATTATTATATGTAATAAATCGATTAATAATATAATATTAACATTGCAGGAAAGACTTCTGTATGAAGGAAACAAATGCTTTTTTTATTTTAAGAGATGTAACAGCTTCTGAAAGTCTCCAGTGGGACTCTCTTAACATCAAGTTTCTTCAAATGGCTGTGCATTTGTAGTCCCTTCACTTTATAAGTAAGGATACAGCATCTCCCCAGAGGATTAAAACTTTTAACCTAATTTTTGAAGTGATCTGAGACTATGCATACAGTAAGAGTTCTTTGCCACCATTTATTTGCTGGACTGGACTCAATACACCTTACTCTGCTGAAACAATACTCTTCAGACTATAGTTCTGATACATGCTTTTAACTAAAAGGTTACTTTTTATGGCATAATTTGTCCCTCATCATCTTTGTTTTGTAAGCTAATTTTGGGAATGGAAACTCTGATGCAAGAACTATGTTGTCATACTCAAATAAAATTATCTATTTACCCTGAAAGCATTAACCAATAATATACCGGCTTTTGTAATTACTGAAGACTACTTTTAGAAGTATGTATTCAAGTATTACAAGTCATCTAACGGAGATCAAAATTACACATGGAGAAAAAAATTAACTCATGCTTTTGGAAGTACATTGTTTGCATGCATAATTTAAAGAACATAAAGCAAATGTATAAGAAAATACAATCTGAGAATTTTAAGATTCATGATCTCTTTCTATGTATGGGTATCACTTAAAAACAGGAAAATAAAGTAGTAAAACTAAGATTTTACTGTTACATTGGACTTTATCATTGCTGAATACATGAATGCATGTTATTGTTTAAATGTGAAAACTGATTTAACTATTTGAGAAAAAAATTGATGCAAGTTAATTCAAAAAAATGAGCCATTACGACAACAAAGATTTCTGTATCAAATGAAAGGAAGATAGGGACATATCTGCTCAATACAAAAATATCTAACTCTACATCAAAACCGCATCCCATTCTGTACATGCATCCAATGTGTCTATGAAAGAGAATGCAAGACCGAGCATCTGCATCTAAGGAGGAGACTGTACGCAGGGTTGCTTACTGGAAAAAGTTCTGCAAGTTTCGTAAGTGTAAAAAAGATGTATTATAAAAAATTATTGAAATTGCAAAATTCTAAACACAGTATGCTTGCACTTAAAACTACACATAAGTATACATTTATGTCCTTTGTAAAACCAAACCAAAAATATCAAATGCATGATCCTTTCTCACTAGCTTAATTTTTTCCATCCTGCTTATACAGAAATATTTAATTAATATGGGACCTAAACAGATGAGTCTGAGGACTCTACACATGGCCCAAAATCAAACTTAGAAAGAAAGACTAACAAATAGGTCCAAGCTATCATTCCAATGATTTTTCATATAAAATAATTTCTTTTGACTTACAACTTATTTCTTGGTCATCAATAAAATACCATGAAGATCCTCTATACTACATCACTTCTAAAATCAGGCTATCAAATTATTATCCTATTGTCTGCTTTCATTAGGTCAACATTTTAAACATGGGGGACAGAGGCATGGAGACTCTATTTTTCTTTCTCCTATTTATTCACATACGCAGGTCACATTATTTCCAAAAAACAACTTAATTTGTTTATGTAGGTTTTTTGGTTAAAAAAAAAATATCTTTTTATCTTAATTGCAACAAGATGACCAGCACTGCCTGGTCCCAAATAATCAATGTTAAAGCAGCCATGGCTTTATTGATGTTGCAAGTCCATAGTCAGTGCAAGAGAATAATAATGCAGTGCCATAAGCATAAGAATCTAGCTCTTACTGAAAGCACATGAAAGATTCAATCATCAAGTAAGAATAGTTTATAAATGAAGTTGTGCAAAAAGTTAATCTTAATGAAAACAAAAATGGCAGATAAAAAGTGAAAGTGTAAATAATTGCGTTGCATACACCTTACAAAACAAGGTGAGATAAATCATTGTTACAAATGTTAAGATATTTAAAATGGCACTTATCTATGGGAAGTATTTAAGTAAAATTAACAGCAAATACAGAACATATAAAAACTTCATTATTTATTTACAATTTCAGGCCATTATTTGTACAGAAAAATACATCGATTTCTTTAAGTGAACAGTTCTTTTGAAAAGGGAATGTGTTCGATAACTAATTTTTGAATCTTGGGTCTTTATGCTCCCCTGCTAGCATTCAAATATTAAAAATATTTTTGCAACTGATGCAAGTACAATAGGAAATAAAACTCTCAGTGCCCGAAATTCTAGTCATTTTAGCTCCTTAAAAAAGTGTCTTACAAAATGGTACAAATGATTCTCTGATCTTGGGATCTGATGAATAGTTTACAGAAATGAGCTAAAAATAAGTCAGTGTTAAAAAGTAGGGTTGCCAGTTCTTTCATGGTCCCAGAAAACGTAGAGGAAGTTGGCAGGATCAGCTCAGCTCCACTGTGCTCCTGAAAAATATAAAATACCAGTGTCCACTGGATCATTGGGTCCTTATCACTCTAGTACTATTTATGAAAAAGTTTTTGGTGATGACCATAATGGTGCTTTAAAATACCGATTAAGAGATTTGTCAGTAGGTGTGATCTTTCCTTTTAAGGTTTCATGCCATAAATACACATTATTTATAAATTAAGGGAAAAAAGTTCTTTGCATAATGATAAAACAACAGGACCTCACCTTTGGGCATTATTACATAAATAGAGTAAAATGTTAAGAAAAACAGAATTTCTTTGACTTTAATATTTTTATTTAAGGTACAAAAATTATCTATAATCAAAAAAACTGTCTACACTCATTTTATTCCATTTTTATCTAATGAGATTACGCTTTGAGTGTTAATCTCACATAAATACTAGCAATATCTAATTGAAAGTAAGGTTGAGAGCCTCCAAAGGCTCATAAAAACTCTCCCTTCACAAAACAATCAGTACTGTAATACCTATGATGACAACGTAATAAAAATTCAAAGCACTGCCATCTCGCTATTAGTATCTAGCTATATTAACTAAATCAGGACTTCAAAACATCCATGGGAAACTGTAAGGGGAATCTGGAGATGATACCACTAGAAGCCCTGCTTGACAAATCTTCTTAACAACTGGAATCATAGCTGAAACTGTATCAGCGTTATACAAGTGTAGGATTAAAAAAAAAAAAAAAAAAAAAAAAAAAAAACCACAAAACTAAACAAACAAACAAAAAAACCACACCAGACCACCACAACTTTGGCTTGGAAAAAGAGGTCTACAATGAAAATAAAAATTAAAAAAAAAAAAACACCACAAAAAAACCCCAACAACAAAACCAAACAAACAAACAAAATAATTCTAAAAGCAAACTCAGAGTACTTACAATTCTGTACTCGCTCACTTACTGTCAAAGCAACAAAGTGTTTCAGTACACAGAAGCACACAGATTCAATAGATTTCTCACTTAACAGTTTCCTAAGGAAGTCCATCAGTATTCCATATTCTCAAAACTGGCCAAATTTTGTTGTGACCCAAAAAGTATTTGCCTAAGCTTGAACAGATTTTAAGGAAGTATTTAAAATCTGTAAAAATAGATACATATTTTGCTATATAACATAGTAGTTGCTACATAACACAGTGCCTATTAACAGCAAAAAGATTACAGGAAAAATAGTTAAACAAAATTTGCATACATACCTCACCACTCAATAACAGGCATATGTAATGTTATGTCCTGTTAAGATACCAAACTGCAATACAGATTTAAAACCTGCACTACAGTGTGATCCCTGATGAATAGCACAAAGCAGGTAGATATACTAAGAAAAATGAAAAATAACTTTAACAGTATTTAAACTACCTCAAACTCTCTGACAGCACTGAAATTGTCATGTATCTTAATTTAAAGCCAAATTTGAATCTTCAGTTTCAGTACCTCAAGAGAATGCACCACACATCAATTCTGTCTACCAACAAGAAAAATATGCTAATCCAACCTCTCATCACAATGCACCAACACAGATATTACAATGACAAGAATTTCTTGATATGCAAAGGTAGTTCCAGAGCTTGCATATTCTTTCTGCACTTCCTTTTTCAGTAGCTGTCATTGGAATGCCAACAGGTAGATAACAAATACTAGAAGCTGTAAACCTACTTCACAATACACTGTGGATCTTGTTGTTTACCAACTGCAAATAGATGCTTTAGCAGAATAAGAAGTTACATTGCTATTTTTCCTTTCAAATTTTAAAGACTTTCACAAATTTAGGAAGTTCTTATATGCAATCTTACAAAGTCTAGGTCCTCAACATAAGAAAATAGAAAAAGGACCCACCATAAAACCTAAAGGTTTAAGAATGAGATCATCTTCCACTTTTATTCTATTTGGTATGTAAAGAAACTGAGTTTGATTTTTCAACTTTCACAGGCATCAAATTGGGTGATATCTTCACCACCCACTGCAGTAATAACTAACACATTGAAAGAGCTGGGGTTTTACCCCACAAACAGCATAGTTTAATAGACTGAGTGGTGTTAAAGTAAGTACAAATAACTAAGAATGCTCTTCTGCACTGATAGCTTCAGGGGGGGACGTGGGAGGGCAACAAACAACCAACAAAAAACACAATCACACACACAAAAAAAAAAACCAAACCCACACCAAAAAAACCCACAACCAACAGCACTGAGTTTGAAGTCAAAGAGTGAAGCCCACAACATGGAAACTAATTACTGATTCCCAGAACCTAGCTCACAGTTTTTCCTTTTAGGCATTGATAGAAAACTGGCTACAACCCACATGAATTATTATCACCAAATATTTCCACCTACTGTCAGAAAGCTCCAGTTCTTCCCTCATTCTGTAACTTGAATATCACAGTACTGGGCAACTGGCTCTAACATGGCCCTCCTTGAGCAGGGGGTTAGACAAAGTGCTCTCCAGAGGTGCCATCTAAACTCAAATACTCTGTGATTCTGTGAAATTATAAAGAGAGCTGCATGTCAGACTTCATAACAGGCACGTAAATACAACAAAATCAGAATGGTTTGCATTGGAAGGGACCTTAAAGACCGTCTAGTTCCAACCCCCCTGCCATGGACAGGGACACCTTCCACTAGACCAGGTTGCTCAAAGCCTCATCCAGCCTGGCCTTGAACACTTCCAGGGATGGGGCATCCACAGCTTCTCTGGGCAACCTGTGCCAGTGTTTCATCACCCTCTCTGTGAAGAACTTCTTCCTGAAATAATACAAGTAAGGCTAATAGCAATTCTCGCTACCCAAGTTGCCAACTTAGAGTACCAAGTTACCATCTGATTGAATTTCATTTTGTTAGCACAAGTAAATATTTCTATTTACAAGTAAAACTGTGATCTAGCCAGACTCTTATGTGAAAGACACATTAACAAAAGACTACCTGGAGAAGGTGACTGAAAGATTTGAGCTTACCCATAGAAACCTAACACCTTTATTTCTTTTTAAAATAAAGTTATGCAATTCACATTCCAACTGAGATCCAGAACTAACAAATTCTCCCATGACTTTACCAAAGAAACAGAAGCATTTCTCATTATGCAGAACACCTTCATCCTATAGTGGCAAAACCAATTTTTTTAATTCTAGAGATTACAGGAAGTGTTATCTCTTCATGTTGCCTCATCTGCTAGGCAAACATGGGGTTTTGTACAGAACTTCATTTACTTGGAAATCACACATACTGTGATATATATCACATAGTCCTAAAATCAATAACATCATTATCTAAGTTATACTCCTTGTAAGCTCTCCTGCTAGTGTTGTCTGCTTACTAACATTCTAAACATACTTTCACAATTGTTCATACCATTTTTTAAAATGTAGTTCACACTATGATATCCAAATCTATACTCTGCCTTTTGAGAAACAAATCTAAAAAAAAAAAATCCAAATAATTTGATTTGAGCCACTCCCAACATCTTAATGATGTAAAGATTAAGTCAGAGATGGTGTAGACTTGACAATTAATTTAAGAATGTTTATTAACATTGAATATAACTAAGACAATATAAACCAATGTATGAAAAAATATAAAAATAATTTATAGATAAAGAAAAAAGAATGAAGAGTGTCTAGGACAGTTCTGGAATAGTTGCAAATTCTATTAACTTTAAGCATTTCTTTCTGCTTATGATAATGCTTATTTTTAAATATAATTAAATTCATGTGTTCTACTGCTGATAAGACCTTTAAGTTACTTATAGTTTAAGTAAGAATACAGCTATTTTGCCTATTTCTTATATGAGATAAACAATCAAAATACTTACATTTCCTAAAGTCTAAGTGCTTGTGATTTTAATTTAAAAACCCCAAAACCTTATCAAAAGATATGTTAAATATTTTTTTCCCTGAAAATATTGTCTGTGCACATGACACAGTGACAGAAATGTTAAAAAATCAATGAAAACAAGTCTGCATATGTTGATAGTAGTGCTTCAGAAGATAAAGCAGGACATTTTATAAAAGAAAAATGGGAATTAGAAATATTAGGAGGAAACTTTTGAATATTTCTGCTGAATTCCAGCATACACCACTGAGTCACTGGCAATTACCTCTGAATATCACAACTTCCTCACACCCAGTTCTCCCCAGGGTTTATCATCAGATTTTAATCATCTACCAATTCTTCAAAAATACATTTCTTAGCTGATTAATGTTAACATTTCCTATTCTTATATGCAAATGAGCTAGTTCACCACTAAATATATGATTCCTCACTTATCAAAGGTGGTTTGTTACGAAACAAAAGAAAGCTAAAGTCTTTTCTATGAAGTCACGACATATTAACACACTGAAATTATAAAACAGATTTTTTACAAGATTAAAAAAAAAAACCTATTGTAAACCATAATATGAGAAATACTGCAACAACATTACAATGGCACCTAACCTCACAGAACAGAGAGGTATACACACAAAAAAAAAAAAGCACAAATGAGCACAAAAATACATAATTTCAATAAAATGTAAGCCAAGCAGACTGCACATACAGAGGGCACAAAAGGACTTATTTTTTATAGGTCATATATATTTTTTTAGGAAGAAGAACAGTGAGGAGTAACTTATCAATACATTCTTTTATATTGTAGAACACCATTACTTGCAACTTATTTTATAATTGCTTGTACCTGAGACCCAGAGATACTATGACAGCAAATGCATAGTCAGTCACACCCAGAAGAAAATGTACTGAAAACTGTAAGAGAGAATAGGAAGATTTTAGTAATACAAAAAGACTAAACAGGAACAGCCCAGAATAATTCCTATTGGCTGCAATCACAAGGTTGAAATCTTTTCAGCTATCCATTGTTAAACAACTTCATATGATAAAAAAACATATATATATCTGTTAAACACATCATCTGTCTATAGCTGGTATTTGGTAGATAGAGCAGAATGCCTTGTTTACAAGTCTGATAGTTGAGAAAGAATGGGGTAAAGACTGCATCCAATTATGACTGCACCTCTGCAATTCTCTGAGGCTTTCGTTAAAAAAAATATAATTCTGTTTCAGACACTTAGCAATTAAATAACACTTGATAATTCATTGAGTATCTGTGACAATTACCCAGGTTTTTCAACTAATTCAGTTGCTGGTTCTCCTTCCTGAAAAATTGTTTGTACTACACAAAACACCCAAGTACAATAACCACAACAACACAATGGATACAGAGCACTTTACTGTACCATATGACAAAACAATCACAACACTATTTCTTTCACAGGGTGCACAAAATCACAGATAAAAAGGACATACAGGAAAGAGGGAGCATGAGGAAGTTTGTCAGCCTTCACACAGGACACTTTGTATTTATCAGATAAAGTGTCAAGACCCCTGTTACTTTTCATAACTTTTAAAGACACATAACTTTTAAAAATAAAGCCATGATGATGAAGCATTTCTTTGCCAAGCCTACCTTTGCTTTTAGGTCCTCCAAAGAGGTAAACTAAATACACAGATCATGAAATGTCTAGAGCCTCAGGACAACTGGTTCATGTGGTCTTAGATACGATCTCAAGGTATGAGAGACAGAAATGAAAAAAGGATGATTGTAAAACTAAGACTAACTAAGAGCATCTTAGGCTGTAGGACTAGAAATAGTCAATATTCCATCTATTTTTCCTGGTAAATCACACCAAACCCATATTTTAAATTTCTAGTGACAGTAAATTTACATCTGTGGCCTAATAATATTGGGTTTAATTGGTTCTAGCCTTAGTAGGCAATGGTAAATGAGTCTTTCCATTGTCATCCTCTAATATTTTACAAAATAACTTTGTATTTTAAGATCTCTGTCGAGATTTTAAGTTTCATGAAAAAAATGAATTAAATTACTTTATCTTAAGGACGTTGTCTTGAGAATTACTGTGTTACTCTGCAAAAACTTATCAAGACTCATGTTTTCAATCCATCTTACGCAAACAGAATATCGGACAATACAGATTTCACTGATGTCTCCAAATAGCAAAGTCTAAACCATACCTTTTGTAAGTTTATTAAAAAAAAAAAAACCAAAAACCACCCAGCACCCAAACACACACCACAAAACCCAACAACAACAAAGCAACCATGCTTTTTTTGATCATGGCATAAAACTAACTTTTCTTTTAGGAGGTAAATATTCAAGTGGCAACAGAGTTGGAGCCAAATGTCCAAACTGGGCTTTGCCAAACCAGACCTTAAAATTAAGAAAACCAGACGTTAAAATTAAGGAAGCCTTAGAATAGTGAGGGCAAACTATCAAATTGCTCCTTTGGAAAGGTAGGCATTATGGTAAAGAATTACCTAACAAAGCATCAAGAGCTTCTTCAGTTAACAGCTCATTTGGTGGAACAGTGATTTGTCGTTTTTTGGTTATACTAACCAGCCATACATATTTAAAATAACTTGGTGTCAGAGATATGGGGTCTCACTGAGCCTAAAATCAAATTACCACGTAACAGGTATTAGTGTTCTCTTCTCCTGCATTAATGGCAAGGCAAAGAGGGAGGCCAAGCTTGATAAGATGAAGATGACATATTGGGTTTTTAATTACAATACATAAAGGAGTTTAAAACTACGATGAATTTAAACATTAAAAGACAAATACATACAGTCCAAGTTAAAATACGAAAAAGTTATTGCTGACAACTTTGAGTAAATTTTTAATACTTAAATACCTTTTAATTGTACTTAAGTCTTAGTAACATGTGTATAGGAGACACTCTGATAAGTAATGATAAAACAGGAACATTAAAGAACTTGCAAAAGATCAAAACAGAATTCTGTCTTTTGGCCACCTAAAAATATGTTTCCCTATATTAGTTCATTCTAAAAAGTTTAGCCTAAGAAAAAGCAAACAAGAAAAATATGTTTACCATCAGTAACATTTTTAACCTGTAAATCAAACATGTTGCTTACAGTTAAAAATCTAGCACACAGGCTATGTAAGAAATAAATCTAGCTGTGTAACTAGCTACACTTGGCTTTCAACACATACAGGAGGCATTTCCAGTTGCTAGGATATTATGCAGTATATTAAGTTACATGTAAACATCCTAAGAGTTAGTATACAGAGCTTGTCATAACATTCAAGAGCTTTATATATATACTACTGTGTTCAGAAAATAATTCTGATTAAGGGTTTGATTTATTCAATATTCACTTTTAGAACCTACAAAAGAGATAAAAAACCCATAACAAAACCAGTCATAAGTGTTTAAAAGAAAGCATTAAGTATAAGAGGCAGACAGTGATTCTCCTCTTACTTTCACTGTTGTTGCATGTCCTTTGTCTGCCTCTTGCCTGAAGATGTAACACAGATTACAATACAATTAAATCAGAAATTTATTAATTGAATTCCTACTGAAGATCAATACAGATTTCTTTCAATCCACCTTATACCTATCTGAAATGTCTTACAATTTTTCACTGTAATATCTAATACAGAGTCCTCTTGGACACAGGTCGTAAACCCTAGAACCTTATTTCTTCATTTTAGCGTTACTTTTTAGGGGTTTAGAATCATGAGATTAAGTTTTATTTCACTATTTCCTCAATTTAAAAGAGCCCTCAAATTTTGCTGTCATTACTTCTGTCAAAGCTCGGATTATGTGTTTCTATATAACCTGTGCTAGAAAGAGAAAGAAGCCTTTGGAAATTCATATGAAGCAAAAGTAGACAGATCTTCAGAGTATCCATTTATCTTGTTTAAAAATTCCAAATGGAAGCACCAAATCCAGAGAAACCTGAGATACCCAGTAATGCACTTGAGCTCCTAAACCAACCATCTATGAAAACATATCTCAGCTTCACTTAAGGGTTAGACCAGATGCCCACTATAATTAGTCCATTTTCTAGCTTCCATGAAAAATTTTCCCAGAGAAAGGCCAAATGGGACTATGGCCAACTCAACAAGGTTTCCCAAAACAAAATCAAGTAACAATAAATCCAAAATGTTTTGAGAGTTGCACATTTTACACATAGCTGCATTACTTAGATGCAAGCATAGTAGGGTTTTTTTTTCCTCTCAGCAAACATAGCCCTTTACCATAATACAAAGTTCTAGAAACAGGATAGTACAAGTCAGCACCTGCTTAAATCCTGGTCATCAAGAATTAGAATATTTTCTGGTAATTGACAGACATCACTTCACCCTTCTGACATGAATCTAGCCAATATATTACAACACTGAAGCTGAAGTATTATTTTCTAAGCCATTACTCAGCATCAACATGACCTCTACATTTCATAGGCACACTTATTGCCAATATATGAAAGCAGCAACATAAAAGAAGTGCTACGTTAGAGTACAGTTGGCCACAAGCTGAATTTACATTTCAATGTTTTACTTTGAACTGGTGTTACACTACAGTGGAGTACAAACCATAAATTTAAAACTCTATGAAAACACATCAAACTTCCTCATGAATCCTCATTGTTCAATATGATTATAATGCTCCAAAACAGCTACAATCAAATAATGAAGTTGACTAAAAAGACACTTGTCTTGAACTTCATAAGAAAAGACAGAACACATCTACCACACAGTGACAACAAATCCAGGCATGATGTATTGAGAAGACACTATTTGAACTATTTATGGGGTAAGCAACTTACCTGTATGATGCAATTACAGAGTATGAGGCATGGTTAGAATGTGAATAAAAAGCTGGTTTTGAAGGGTGAGGGAGGAAGAGAAAAAAAAAAAAACAACTTACCTGAGAATTGAAAAGTATACAAATGCAGATTCAAAGGAAATAGCCCTTGTGCAGGTCTAGCAAAACAAAAAATAACAAACCAACACCCACACACAGCTGCTCTTATATGTCCACTTTTATAAACCATTTCTTACTAAACATCATGCAGTAATTTCAGCTGCAAACTAAATTATGTTGGACTATGAAACCAACTCCATCAAAGCAGATAAAGCTGCTTTTTAAAGCATAAACACTTGTAACTTAAAAACGTGGTTTAAAATTTTTGTATGAAAACCTAGGATTCTCACTATCAATTACCTGACCTCGTATGAACTTATTAGAAAACAGCTGATTTCTCTCTCTGTGTATTATTGTGATAAGGCACAGGTGTTCCTTATGACTTTGCAGACAAATAAATGCTACCAAAGCATTTATTGTTGAAATTACTATGTAACATTTGTGCTGATAGTCACTGAAATATGACTACATTTGAGCCAAATATCTGTCCTATTTACATTAATAACATTACATTGCATTCATACATTAAAACTTTGTTTTCAACACATCTTCACACATATTCATGAAAAAAGAATATTCAAAGGCATAAAATGTAATACCTTTTTAATTCTTTTTTTACAGAAAATTTGCATTCTTTAAAGAAATCTACCTTTAAATACTTTTTTTTTCTGAAAACATTGTGACCTAATGAAAAATCTTTTTTTGTAGTAATTCTTTAAATGAAAGCAAAGACGAATTGTCTGTTCAGTAATTATTCCAACTCCAAGGCTCATTCATACAAGCTTATGAACCAGACAATACTTAATTTGTTCCCCACTTTTATATAATACTTTGTAAATACACTGCATTATCACCTAACTTTAAAATATGAAGACTAATACATTCAACCAGGGGAAGTACTATACAAATGACCATAGCTTTACACTTTTATTTACAATGGACTGTTGCTTAACCCATAAAGAACAGTCATAAAAATTATAAAGAAATAAAATTTAAAAGAACTCTAACCAGAAATTAACCAAAAAAAAAAAAAAGTCTCACATGATGTTTCACTGCAGAGGGTTTCCAGTAATGAAATTAAAAGATGCCAACACCTCAGGAAAAGACATTGCATCAAACCTTGCTGTTTTGGTTCAAATAGGAGGTATAGGCATAACAAAGAGTGAAAAGGCAATGTAATTGTCTTAGAACTACCTTGAGCACCTTTTCTTAATAGGTTAATACCCAGGACCAGTTTTAACTAATAAAGGAAAAAGCTACTACTGGTTTTCC